>NW_013669032.1:0-4574 GCF_000517525.1 Limulus polyphemus
TGCTATTTATTCGACCAAGTCACCAAATAATCCACAATTAAACGTAATCTGCTATTTATTCGACCAAGTCACCAAATAATCCACAATTAAACGTAATCTGCTATTTATTCGACCAAGTCACCAAATAATCCAAATCCTTTTGTAAATCAACAGTACCTTCTTCACAGTATAATCAGCAAATTTAAGTTGATTATTGATCATTGTTTATTTCATTGATGTAAATCAAAAACAGCAAAGATCCTAAGACTGAGCCCTGAGGTACCCCACTGGTGACATTAATCCAGTTTGACTGAACTCCAATTTATAACAATCTTCTGTTTTCTTCCATCCAGCCAGTTTTCTATCCAATAAGCTATTTGTTTCTTAATAAGCCTTTTATATGACACCTTTTCAAATGGTTTCTGAAAATTCAGATATGCCAAATCTACACCCGTACCTTTATCTGTTTGTTTGGAATTAAGCACAAAGCTACACAATGGGCTATCTGTGCTCTGCCCACCACGGGTATCGAAACCCGGTTTCCAGCGTTGTAAGTCCGCAGACATGCCGCTGTGCCACTGGGGGGCACCCTTATCTGCATAAACAGTACTCTCTTCAAGGATTTACTAGCCAAGTTTGAAATTAAAAATATAAATTGATATTGTTTACATATAATAAAGAAGAGTGTTAGAATAAAAACAAAGTTTCTGTGTGAAAAACCTAAATTAGACCAAACAAAAACTACTTTTTTTTTCACGCAAAAAAAAGCTAAAATGTACTTTCCATAGTTGTTTTTGTTTGTTTCCCATAGTCCTTGCGGACCTTTGAAAGGACGAGCATGTTTGGTGTTACTGGGATTCGAACCCGCGACCCTCAGATTGCGAGTCGAGCGCCTTATCCACCAGGCCATGCCGGGCCCACTTTCCATAGTTATCCATAATATTATTTACCTTGATGCACTGTCGCCATCTATCCTACGCCGATGACACTTCTCTGTGATTACAGAAAACAAACTTTAGGTGTTTTGTTTTGCTTGCCGTGTTCAAACATCCTAACGAAAATTTTGAAAAACGTGCCATTTTGTTTTTAGACATTAAAATTCACCTTTTGTATTTCAAACACACTATATCTGCTGTATCCAATGCCGACGAAGCTCGTCGCTTAACATCAGGGATCGTGGCTGGGATACGACAAATATAACAGTGGTTGAGGCTGTTTGTATATCATATCATCAAATTGCATTAACGACAACAAACCAGATTATGTCAATGGAGTATAACTTTTTATTAATAAGTCGTTTATAAATTAGAATTACGATAAATAACACGTTATTATTTATTTATTTTAATACCAATTGTTTATAATTACTAATTTATTTAATGTTGACTTAAATAACATAAAAAAATCGAGTATTAAAAATTTAAATTATCATTACGGAGATAATTCTGACGGTCCATTAAATGTCTAATATCATTTAATTTATGTACAATTATTTTATTTCTCTCCCGGTAGCTTAGCGGTCAGTCTGGCGATACCATTGTTGGGCACAACATAGATAATTTATTGTGTAGCTATGCGATTAACAACAAATAAACAAATAATATATTTGATTAAATGTTAGAAAGACCTACGTTCGTTTGTTTTTTAATTCAGACAAGTCTTTATCGGTTGTACATGGAAAAACATTTGTTTATTTTATTCACAACGTTTCACCAGATTTATTTACCTGACATCATCAACTGTATCTCACATCACGAACTCTCTAAATAAACAATTTATCAAAAAAAAAAAACGTTTACTATGTACAACCGATAAAGACTTGTGTGAAACAGTATTTCTTTCTACACACTTAAACCATGTATTTACATGTTCTAAGTCGAGAGGTCAAATAAAGGTCGTAACCTAGAAGGATGCGATAAATTACCCTAATCCTGTTGAGAGTTAATTATAGCAGGATCTCCAGAGAAAATTATCCAATGCTAATTTCTGACCGAATAAAAAAAAATCTGACCTTTAATAAATACATTGATGGAATTTATTTGTGAATCATACGTAAAACTGATGGGACTATATAGTTATTAATTTACTACCCATAAAGCGCACCTCCCTCCCCCACTCCAGTATGCAAGCTTACTACGCTAAAATTCGGGTTTCGATACCCGTGGGGCCTGGCATGACCTAGTGGTTAGGGCGCTCGACTCTCAATTTGCGGGTCGCGGGTTCGAATCCCCGTCACTGAACATGCTCGCCTTAGGAGCGTTATAATATGACGGTCAGTCCCACTATTCGTTAATAAAAGAGTAGCCCAAGAGATGGCGGTGGGTGGTGTTGACTAAACTGCCTTCCCTCTAAGGCTAAATTAGGGACGGCTAGCGCAGACAGCCAAGCGCGAAACTGAACACAAACCAAACCTATACCCCCTGTGGGCAGAGCATAGATAGCCTATTGTATAGCTTTGCGCTTAACAACAAACAAACTAAACGGACCACGAATAAAAGTAGATTGTTTTTCTAAACGTCTTTAATTATTCCTTTCTTTCCCATTACTCCCACATTTTCTTTTTACAGTTGAAATGTTATTTGAATAAGTTGAACACACGCGCGGAAAACAAATCTGTTTCCTTAGTATTTCTCGTTCCCGTACACGCTTTCATACGAGAAATACCTGTTTTGGCATTGACGTCATACACACACACAGGTGCGTTTTTATCTTCCAAAATCTCCCGACGCCATAAGAGACTTCTATTTAATTTTATATAACTAAACCGGTCCAGGTTTTGTTACTGAGCCGGCTTCAGTGTCAGCAATTCCAAGTACTATCCTCAGGTCTGATCTTATCTCTCTCTCTCTTTCTATCCATCTTTACATTTTTCCTCGATACCTTATTTTATTTTTATTTTCACCATTTAACACCAGGATATACTGTTTGGATTTCAAGCTGTCCATTTCATGGGCTGGATTGATGAAGCCCAGAAAGTTAGTGATTTCGAACAACGATCTGTTATTAAGAGACGTACAGAGAATTTGTATGTTATTAATGAAACAATATTTTTTTACACCTTTTTATTACAAAGCTTCATATCTCTAGCAGTTTACATACAGCATACCCTAGTGGGGAAATTTTTTGAAAGCAATTCATCAATTCTCCTAGAAAAAAAAATACTGTTGTTTCAAAATATCACTGCTGTTGCCTTGTTGTTTGTCTACTGATTCGATTCTCTTGAAGGGAAGGAAAAGTTCTAACAGTGTGAGAGGGCGCGCGTTTGCCCTGTGGTAGAGCTCTGCACTTCGGAACTGGCGAGCAGCGTTCGAATCCGTGTGATACCACAAAATATTGTTTGCTTGTTTGTAATTAAGCACAAAACTACACAATGAGCTATCTGTGCTCTGCCCACCACGGGTATCGAAACCGGGATTCTAGCGTTGTAAGTCCGCAGACATACCGCTGTGCCACTGGGGGGGGGGGGGCACAAAATCTCTCTCCATTTTAAGCTATAGTGCGTTATTAGAGTAACAGTCGATCATTTAGCGTAAAACTGGCAAGCAGGATTCAGATCCCCACTTTAAATTTTGGTGCGTTATAAGAATGACAGTCAGTCCTTTAGCGTGGAAGGTAGAGTTTTAAAACAAATAAGTAATAACACAGAAGATTAATTCAGTATTTCTTTGAAGTATGGATAGGCTCATAAGGATCTTCTAACTTATATTCACAATTATATTTTACTAGCCCAATTGCTAGTCGTGCATTGGTTTATATTCAAATAATATTAACAGGTTTTTCTCTCTGGTTCGGTATGTCTGGCTGATTCAACAACACAAATAACATTACATATTATTAGCTGCTTAACTCACGATTCACAGTCTTTCCGTTGTCTAGCCTAACAATAAATATATTATTAGCTGCGTAACTCACGATTCACAGTCTTTCCGTTGTCTAGCCTAACAATAAACATATTATTCGCTGCGTAACTCACGATTCACAGTCTTTCCGTTGTCTAGCCTAACAATAAACATATTATTAGCTGCGTAACTCACGATTCACAGTCTTTCCGTTGTCTAGCCTAACAATAAACATATTATTAGCTGCTTAACTCACGATTCACAGTCTTTCCGTTGTCTAGCCTAACAATAAATATATTATTAGCTGCTTAACTCACGATTCACAGTCTTTCCGTTGTCTAGCCTAACAATAAACATTATTAGCTGCTTAACTGACGATTCACAATCTTTCCGTTGCCTAGCCTAACAATAAACATATTATTAGCTGCGTCACTCACGATTCACAATCTTTCCGTTGTCTAGCCTAACAACTATGTTGGCTTTGACCAAGTTTGTATTTCTTGTCGATTATCTGTGGTTCAGAATATTTGAGTACACCCGACGATAATGTGCTCAGAAATAGAATATATTTAACGCTTCCCACGATTACATACACAGAAATGGAATAATATACAACGATTAAAACCTGTAGCTAGTATCCAATAATGTCTGCTTACCACTCTCTCCCCCCCCACCCCACACACACACACTCGTCCTCGCCATCTTTCTGCACACGTTAAATAACAAAATTAAATTAAAATAACTAAATACGGTGCC
>NW_013669032.1:4595-5779 GCF_000517525.1 Limulus polyphemus
AACTAATGTCTGCTACCACTCTCCTCCCCCCCCCCACCCCACACACACACTCGTCCTCGTCATCTTTCTGCACACGTTAAATCAAAATTATAAAATCAAATACGGTGCCCAAGGGCATTTCAGATGGTCTGACAAAATATTTATTGATATCAGCACAGCGCCGAATCTCAATGATTGACATATATTATATCTGACGTCAGCTCCTACAGCGCCATTACTCAAAACTTGATAACTTTTATTAAGTTACACGTGTGAGTAACGGTCTGCGTACGTGGGCTTAGTTGATGAAGTGCTTGGGCGCGAAACGTCGATTTTGACGTTAAACGTGTAAATCACTCGTCTTTATGTGTTTAACATCTACGCTTTTTAATTACTTGTATATACGATTACCAATGAATTGCTCGAATAAAAAAAAAGTAATTTAGAAGTCAGTGTTAATTTACACTGTTTTTTTCAAAGTGTTTTCTTATTTTCTTTGGGCAACGGTCCAGTAATATCGTATATATATATGTCAAAAAAGGCTGTAAAAGTCCACAAGTTACGAGAGTTCGTGACAGAGATCCATCCGTGCTGGCGGCCAAGATCGACATTGAACCACACTACGCATGCGTGTATTTATCAAAGCACTGTCTACCTCTTGTATTTATCGCTGATCCTGTCTTCATTTCTTCTATTTATATATACAGTATGCTAATTATTGAATCTGCTAATAGAGTGGTTAATAAGAGTTGTGTGCATCTGTATACGTTAACGTGTTAGCATATCATTGTAAATAGGCCATCGGTTATTAAATGAAATATAACTACCATATTTGTAATAGATGATTCATTCAGTGATTCTAACTTCTTAGCGTTAACTTTTGGCTGACTTTTAGTTTGTTTGTAATTTGTTTTGTATTTTTAGTTCTAATGATAAGCCCGTAATTAATAGTTAATTTGAAATATGTTTTGTTTCATTAAAAATCTAGGCAAAACACACACACACACATGAAAATTAATTTATGAACATCATATGATGTAATCGTTAATTATTAATTACCCATTTGAACCTGTCTTATGTGTGTTTGCGTTATCTATAACGTTTGTATCTGTGTTGGATTTATTAAATAAGCACAGTTATTTTATTATATATATATATATATATATATATATATATATATATGTATAGTTAGTTGTTTGGTTTTG
>NW_013669032.1:6779-8500 GCF_000517525.1 Limulus polyphemus
ATATATATATATATATATATATATGGTACAGTAATGTTGGTTTTGGTTTTGTTCTCTTAATGTTATTGATATTAATGTTAAACAGCGTGAAGTTTTAACTTTCGAAACATCATACCAATTAATATAAACAAACAGAGACCTCTGTGTTCTTATCTTTAACTCGACTCTCAATATTACTAACATACACGATAATAAAACAAATTCTATAAATTACGATATTCTGATTGGATTATGGTGCACATAATTACGATGAAATGAAACTACAGCGACGTCTATTTTTTTTTTTTCATTATTTGTCTCAATTCGAGTTCATTGCAAACAATTTAATGCTCCTGATGAACGAATAAAACCGAAACGTTGGCAAATAAACAAATCTTTGAAAGATTCTCTTGAGTTCACGGTCGTTTCTTTTATTCAAGTCACTACGTATTTACCATCAACAAACAAGAAATACCAGCTACTTACATAAATTCATATACTGCCACTTTCGCGTGTTACGCCGTTACCCCAGACGAGTAACTTTACTTATCAAAGTGTAACGTTTCCTTACACGTCACAGATGTAACCCACTTTCCTATGAACAACAGAGCACCGCAAGAATTTACTTTTTAAAACTGGTTAAAAATATAACGCGTTCTATTCCTGCACTTACGTGTTCTTTGTGTTTCTGTGTTGCAATTATTTCTAGTTGACGGTTGAATAAACTTACGGAAAATGTTAACGCTTACACTGAAAAGCAAGACGTTTGAACAACAGTGATTTCAGATTATTTTTTTTTATTATTTCGAGTGGAACGTTTTATTACGATAATAAACTGTGTAGCAATAATGAATTAATAATATTTGTCTCCATCCAGAGCACAACTATAACAACTCTTTTTTTTTTAATTTAATTTTTCTCTTATTAACGACGAATATTGCATGTTTAACTGTTATCCCACCTGAGACCTAGCGTTTAGCCTGCCGGAGTATAGTCGTGCGGATCTAATGTATGCGTCCCGTTATCGCAAAAAAAAAAAATCAGATTATAAAATTTTGCTCCACACGCTGGTGTTTGTTTGTTTGTAGCTACATAATGGGCTATCTGTGTTCTGCCTACAACGAGTATCAAAACCCGGTTTCTAGCGTTGTAAGTCCGCAGATATATCGTTATGCCACTAAGAGCCCCACGCGTTGGGGTCATGCGTACTTGCAAGGATGGCGTTTTAATCCCGCTATTCGATCAAACAAAAGTTGGCGGTGGCTGATCTTGACTAGTCGCCTTTCCTCTAGCCTATCAGTTCAAAATTAGGGAAGTCTAACGCGTCATTATCCAAAATAACATCATAAACGAAATTATAGGGTCAAGTTTGTTTGCTTGCTAAGTGCAACGCTACACAATGGGCTGTCTGTTCTGTTCCCAGAACGAGTATCGAAACCTGGTCTTTAGCTTTATAAGCCTTGAGACTTACAGCTGAGCCACTAGGGGGGGGGTCTATCTCACCAACTTTTAAACTTTCAGGGCTTCTTGTGAAATATTATTGTGATGTCTGTTTCTGTTAATTATCCGACAAGAAGCAGGTCTAGAACTACGCAAGAACCACACATAGGAAACAATGCATTACCCATGAAATTGATATGTCGTACTGGAGTTGCATGTGACAAGATGTGTGATTGAATAAAATTGATATGTCGTACTGGAGTTGCATGTGACAAGATGTGTGATTGAATAAATTGATATGT
>NW_013669032.1:9500-15577 GCF_000517525.1 Limulus polyphemus
AGTACAAGAGTCACTCAGTCCCATATATTACAATGTAACAGTACAAGAGTCATTCAGTCCCATATATTACAATGTAACAGTACAAGAGTCATTCAGTCCCATATATTACAATGTAACAGTACAAGAGTCATTCAGCCCCATATATTACAATTTTACCAGTACACTCAATCCCATATATTACAATTTTAACAGTACAAGAGTCACTCAATCCCATATATTTTGAATGACTCTTGTACTGTTAAAATTTTAATATATATGGGACTGAATGACTCTTGTACTGTTAAAATTTTAATATATATGGGACAGTACAAGAGTCATTCAATTCCATATATTACAATTTTAACAGTACAAGAGTCACTCAATCCCATATATTACAATTTTAACAGTACAAGAGTCATTCAATTCCATATATTACAATGTAACAGTACAAGAGTCACTCAGTCCCATGTATTACAATTTTAACAGTACAAGAGTAATTCAATCCCATATATTAAAATTTTAACAGTACAAGAGTCATTCAGTCCATTGTTTCTAGCAAGAAAGTATTTGACTTGATAATTATTTTTCGTATTGAAAATCGAATGAAAGGCTTAAGCCGAAATGTCGGGTTTTAATAAAAACTTTTTTCTTCTGGTGTGTGAATAGTTGTAAACATGGTTTCTCTTCTCCAGTCCGCTCAGTTTAAAACATTTTAATTTTCAAAAAGTTCTGGTTAAAAATCAACGCTGTCATATTACTGATAAATGTTACCAATAACTTTCCATACATTAAATAACTAATACTTAGGCTTAAAACAACGATGGATTACTTAAATGAACTTATGTTCTTAATTTCCTTGTATCGAGACGATATCAAGAAATGACGCATACAGCAACATCAGATTCTGATGCAAGTGTATTGCCGTTAAATTCTATATCGTCTTTAAATTCACGTCGTTGAGCTTGTGTATTTCATCACACCTTGTTTTATTGTTTGTTTGTTTTTTGTCATCGTATGTCTTCTGGTGGGTCAGCGGTAAGTTTACGGACTTGCAACGCTATTATCCGGGGTTCAATTCCCTGCGTTGGGCAAAGCACATAACACCCCAGTGTGTAGTATTGAACTAAGAAAACAACATCTATTATTGTAAGCTATAACATCGATAATTTTGTTTGAACAAAGGTTTCTTAGATTACTGTTATTTCTGTTCATGTGATATTAATCACGTCAGACGTACAATAATGTTTAACGTAAATGATAATTCTATAAATCTGGAGTACCTATAGATAGATACTAGCTGGAGTATCCATCCCCTGGAAGGAAGTTACGTAAATTCATGATTAATGAAAGGTTTATCTTAGAACATGAAATGTTGCTTCCCTTATATGTAATTGCAAAAAGGCACATACAAACTGCAAAACACAAAATGTGAAACCGCAAATTTGTATGTATCTCCACATGGACCCAATGAACCTCCATACCAAATTTCGCGAAGATCCATCTGCAGGGGACGAGGTACTTGCAAAAAAAAAAAAGAGGCAAACACGCGCATAAAAACCGCAAAACGCAAAACTGAAAATTTGCATATACCCCCCACATGGACTTAATGAACCTCCATACCAATTTTGGTGAAGATCCATCCACAACCTGCGAAGTAGTTACATGGACAGACAATAGACAAATATATAATATTATATCTATTATTGTTGTCATCTATTATTATATATAATATATAATAAAAGATATACAATGTATCGGAATAGAAGCATTCATGGAAACACAAAGGTGATGCACATACAGTAGTCAGAAACAACGAGTATTTGAAACAAATTATCAGCTTATCATCAGGGCAAAATATTCTTTCATCAAATACAAAGAGAACTCAAATAAACTTTATAATCCACTAGAATCTGCATCATCTTTAAACAAAGCAGTTATGTTACCATAAGTGTATCAATGTGAAATATTCTCCCAAATGCCACGTGTTATCCTGCACAATTCAGCCAAATCGTTTGGTTAACGTTTAATCTACTTAGTTTCCATAAAAGGCGATACAGCCTAAACAATATTCGTACCAGGACTGTGTGCATGCCAAACTATGGTGGATGTTCAAATCAGTCCTATTTTGTTTTCAGATATTATTTTATTTGTCTTGCTGGAAGAGATCTTGTTCCTGAGGGAATGACATGATCGTTAGTGATTTGCTGTACCTGTTAGCAGTCATGGTTCCATCAATTTTGTGTAGATATCCAATAACACTGACTGGGGTTTCAACTACACTTGTACTGGAACATACGTTACTGTAAATGTTGTACGTTGGCCATGATATCCTTCTGAAACTGAACAGACTATCGTTTATTGTAGCCAAATCATCGAGGCCATTTCATGTTGATGTTCTGAAGGGAACACTCGTATTAACAGCTAGGTCAAAGGATTGTGGTGTATCACGTAAAGAACACATTGCTATCTTTCTGCGCCGTAATTTAGGTTTGTTTGTTTGAAATTTTGCGCAAAGCTACACAAGGGCTATCTGCGCTAGCCGTCCCTACATTAGCAGTAAAATACTAGAAGGAAGTCAGCTAGTCTTCACCACCCACCGCCAACTCTTGGACTACTCTTTTACCAACGAAAATTGCGACTGACCGTCACATTATAACGCCTCCATGACTGAAAGGGAGAGCATGTTTGGTGGGATGGGGATTCGAACCCGCGACTCTCAGATTACAAGTCAAGCGCCCTAACCACCTGGCCATGCCGGGCCCCGTAATTTAGGTCAAAGTTTGTTGACCTGAGATGGTCAGATATCATATTTAAGTTGTCATCATTTCTGAAGAGTTTTGATTTGCTACCTTCCGTTAAGAACATAAACTATACATCAACAGCCAAAGCATTGATGTTTATACAGTTATCATGTGGCATGTTTGTCGTAAGAGCCATGAGTGCATTCACCACAACACTGCTGGGAATAATAAGCTTAGCGGTACTTTTATAAACAAAATGCTGGTGTGGCACTGTTTAATTGGTTGATTGAAAGCCAGTCACAGCATAAGCTATAAACACGTGATTGTATTCTAATACAGTTCGTTTTCGTACAACAAACAAGAAGAAAACTGATAACATTTGAATTTAACACCTGTTTTATTTACCGTTCCCATAATTATTTCCAACACTGTATATGTGCATGAATATATATAGATTAAACGTCATTGTTCTGACAACTTGACTGTTATAATTCAATCTAAATAAATTAACATTCATTGACAGCTCTAAAGGACGATGCAAATTCTTGTCTAAATAAAGGCATCATCTTACTGACGAAACAAATATTTGTACTACTTCAGTATGATGTAACAACGACAGTAAACATGTGTAACTACGTACATAGAGCAGCCGGGCATTAATGAGACCCTGAGTAACTTGTCATACAACGTCACGTGCTAGTCACGTACAAGTTAAATTATTTCTTCTTTAAATAAGAACAATTTGAAACACAGCGATATTATTAAATCATGCAATTTTAAGCCCTGCATGTGGTGCCGTATAGAAATTACCAGCGATTTCTCGCTGTTCCGCGTGCTACTTCTCCGACATGATGGCTTATTAGTACTTAGACGCAACTAATATATATGAATATGCTTAAGTACGCGTGGAACTTGTACACAAAAACAACTAAACACAACACGAGTGAGTGGTTTAAAAATGAAGGCAGAATTCACGTTGATTGTCGTGAAAAATTCGGTTATTGTTTTCATACTTTTCCATTCAATACCATTAACCGTGAAGAAAAAAAAAAAATAAAACTGTTGATTTCTATACAATGGTCTTCAGTTTGTTAATTCAGCTTTCCAGCAATGCTGCTTGGAAAATGGAGTATCGTTCTACATTTATTTATAATTCTAAATTTTTTTTTCGTTATGTAACGTTAATCCTCAAAATATCGACTTTACATCGTCCAGTGTTATGGAGTCCACATATTCACTGATTTTACGACACACTCAGTGAAGAGAACCGATGATTTGGTTGTTTGAAGTTAAACACACAAGGCTTCACAATGGGCTATCTGTGCTCTACTCACTACGGGTATCGAAACCCGGTTTCTAGCGTAGTAAGACATACCGCTGTGCCACCGGGGGGTCATAAAAATGTTTCAAATTCAGTTTTTTAGAGCAAAGAGCAAAGCCATATTTTGTTAACTGCAGTGTCCACCACGGGGAATCGAAACCCGGATTTAGCCTTGAAAGTCTGTCGACTTACCGCTGTCCCACCGGGGGACAAAGAGAACTGATGAAAATACTTAGTAAACTCTTGCAGTAACTAGTAGAATTAATCGCAGTACTGACGTCTTTTGCAAACAAATCAAGATTAAAGAACGTCTAAGCTCGGAACAAATCAAGATTAAAGAACGTCTAAGCTCGGAACAAATCAAGATTAAAGAACGTCTAAGCTCGGAACAAATCAGGATTAAAGAACGTCTAAGCTCGGAACAAATCAAGATTAAAGAACGTCTAAGCTCGGAACAAATCAAGATTAAAGAGCGTCTAAGCTCGGAACAAATCAAGATTAAAGAACGTCTAATCTCGGAACAAATCAAGATTAAAGAACGTCTAAGCTTGGAACAATTAGAATCATTAAATGCACCTGGTCCAGCTTCTGCGTTTAGATTAAATACAGAGCATAAAGTTATTTTTATCTTTATCATGTGTGTTGTTCTTTGTTTTTTTATAACTTCCCGCAAAGCTGCACAAAAAAAGTTATAAACTCATATTTGTCCCTAATTTTAAACTCATAACCTAGCGAGAAGGTAGCGAGCCAATAGAATTCACCGTTAACTACTGAGCTATTCGTTACATGATGGCCCGGCATGGCCAGGCGGTTAGGCCGCTCGACTCACAATCTGAGGGTCGCGGGTTCGAATCCCCGTCCCACCAAACATGCTCGCCCTTCCAGCCGTGGGGACGTTATAATGTGACGGTCAATCCCACTATTCGTTGATAAAAGAGTAGCCCAAGAGTTGGCGGTGGGTGGTGATGACTACCTGCCTTCCCTGTAGTCTTACACTGCTAAATTAGGGACGGCTAGCGCAGATAGCCCTCGTGTAGCTTTGCGCGAAATTCAAAAACAAAATCGTTACATGATAACAGTTTGCGGGAATGGAACTTGATGAAGCTCATGAATAACAGTTTAAGACACAGAGATTAGTTGTAGCAATTAGTCTTCAACATTCAATATAAAAAAATATTAACTTTCTAAGATATAACTGAACCCTGTATATCAATCGACTAAACAGCGAAAAAATTACTTTACCTACGGGGGGTTGTATTTTCTAGAACAGTGTTTTCCAAAGTGGGAGCCGCGGCCCCCTGGGGGCCGTGAAGCTTTTTCTGGGGAGCCGCCAAAAATGGGCCGAAACCAAATATGCTGAATTAAGTTTAATTTCTGCTGACTTAATTAAATGATACGGTGTGTTGAAAGGAGATGCTATTGTTTTTACTACGACATTGTTTTTCAATCACCATGCTAAAGTAGTGAGGGGGACATTTTAAGGCATTTTTATAGGTTAGGGGGCCTCAAACGTTTTTATTGACATCAAGGGAGCCTCAGACTAAACGAGTTTGGGAACCACTGTTCTATAAGATTGTTTGTTTTGTGGTTAAGCACAAAGCTACACAAAGGTCTATCTGTGCTCTGCCCACCACGAGTATCGAAACCCGATTTCTAGCGACACTTCTAGAAGACCAATGAAGATTCCTATCGACATGGTTATTAATATGATGTACGAGTGAAGAAAATTGGTATGTCGTACTGGTGTTGCGTGTGACAAGAAGTGCGAGTGAAGAAAATTGGTATGTCTTACTGGTGTAGCATTTGATAAGATCTAAACCTGGGTATGTTAAAGGTTAAAGAACGTCTAAGCTCGGAACAAATCAGGATTAAAGAACGTCTAAGCTCGGAACAAATCAAGATTAAAGAACGTCTAAGCTCGGTTGCATGTGACACAAGATGTACGAGTGAAGAAAATTGGTATGTCGTACTGGTGAAGATGTGTGAGTGAAGAAATTTGATATGTCGTACTGGTGTTGCATGTGGGTCACATGCAA
>NW_013669032.1:16346-19298 GCF_000517525.1 Limulus polyphemus
AAGTGACTCTTGTAGCGTTAACATTGTAATTTATGGGATTAAGTGACTCTTGTAGCGTTAAAATTGTAATATATGGGATAGAGTGACTCTTGTACCGTTAAAATTATAATATATGAAATGACATGTACCAACTACGATAATAAATAAATACATTGGTGAAACCGGTCGTCCAGTACGTGGACGTTTCAAGGAACATGTCCGTGCCACCACGAATATTGGTTCTAAAGAAGGCCACACACTTTCTATCGAAACATGGTGCAGTAGATGTGTTTGTTTGTTGGGTTGTTGTTAAGCGCAAAGTTATGCAATGAGTTATCTATGCTAATTAAAACTGCGGACAATTGGCCAAATTTAACATACTGTGAGTAATGCAGTAACAACGTAACAAGGGTTATTACCTAGGATTCAGTAACAGTGCAAACAAAATAACAATTCCGGATGGGGGGGGGGGGTCTACGCTGAACCTGACCCTCCCTGGTCCAAAACATGGACCGAATGCCGATGAAGAAGAAGAGACTATGGGTATCGAAACTCGGTTTCTAGCGTTGTAATTCCGCAGACATACTGCTGTGCCACTGGGGTGCAGTAGATAAAACACTAACATTAAGCTCTTAACAAAACCTAAAAGTTTCCTTGATCGTAGATTCGGAGAGTTTATAAACCTAAAATAAACACAAATAAATCTTAGCCATTGTAGTTATCATTACTGTTTTGTTTTTTTCTATTCGACAGCTTGTGATTTTCTGTTGCGTATCCATCAGAATTCCTTTTCACGTGAGTGCGATAACATGAGAATTACCACTCTTAAGTTAGTTTTCAATTGTTGTATTTGTAATTTTCGGTTCGATACGTCGCGTTTGTGTGTGTTGTTGTTGATGTTATCAAGCACAAAGCTACACAAAGGACTATCTGTGCTCTGCCCACCACGGGTATCGAAACCCGATTGCTACGGGTATTTATTTGTGTGTGTGTGTGTGACTCATAGATTATTAAGACTATTGTTGTCAACAGAGCTTATAAGCTATCTCGTGCATGAATAGTTTAGAAAAAATGTGTTTAAAATGACGATAGAGTTCATTTCGGTAATAAATAAGCGTATATTTCCAGAATGCCTTGAGGATGTACAATACACACGTTTTCTCACTCGTACTTTTTTGGGGGTGGGGGGGGGGGGAGGGAGGGGCGTGATATTGTATAAAATCTTATATATTACGTAACTGCACGCTTCAGGGAGGTAAGGTTAATTTTTTCTATTTAAACCTGCTGGTATTTAGGCCGATTCGTTTTCATTGTTCTCCGTTAGGAGGACATAAACCATTTCAAACAAAGGGCAACAACTATCATAAGACGACTGTGACTAATTATTGGAAAAATATCTTTAATCTTGATTTGACAAAGAGCATTGTTTTCGTCGAGCACACGATATATAAATTGACTAGAAAATACTTTTTATTGAGGTATAAAACACTAGTTTCGTATTTAAGGTGGATACAAGAAAAAAAAACTTGTTGCACGACTTCTACCGTTTGGGAAAAAATATCACGTGTGTTAAAAATATCCGGAACCTGAAATTTCACAATAATGAAACAAGTGTGTGTGTTTTATAGCAAAACCACATCGGGCTATCTGCTGTGTCCACCGAGAAGAAACGAACCCTTGATTTTAGCGTTGTAAAGCCGAAGACTTACCGCTGTGCCACTGGGGGCTAATAATAATAATTATACTTAATAATAATAATAATAATATATAATAAAATAATGATACTCAATAATAATAATAATATATAATAATAATAATAATGATACTCAATAATAATATATATATATATATATATAATAATGATGATGATACTTAATAATATATATAATAATAATAATCATAATATATATAACAATAATAATGATGTATAAAAATGAAACGTCTATATGGAATAATAAGAACAAGATAATTGCAGCTATCTACAAGTACACTTGACGTCATCACGTACAACGTACGAATGAGAATTAATGAATTACATTTGAAAATACAAGTTTAAAAACGAACCAATCAGAAAGCAGCTGGAATACCATTGGTGAAACGTTGTAATTTGTCTTTTATTCCTGTTTATCAGTGTCTCATATAGTGGATTTATAAGTTTATTTATTCTGTGATGTTGCTTAGTACATGTTTAAACCAACCTGATAAGTGGATCCTAGTCGCCTTGTAAAGTTTTAATAACAACATGTTGAAACTATGTGAATATGTAAAATTTACATACAAATTTAAATTAAGATAATTATAAAGCTGTGTCTACGGTTTTAATAAGTTACGCAGCGGTCTGTTCCACAGAAAAATATGTTTATCTCGTTGATTTATATGGAAGTAGACCTACTCGGCAGAGGGCGCTACATATAGTATTAGTTTTTTTTATCTGGAAATTACTAGCTACTGTAGCACTGTATACCAGCATATACCAGCAATGAATAAATATGGTGTAGCGCAAAATAAAAAGTTTGTATTAAACTGATTTTCCGTAAAAAGAAAATTTTGATTACTTGTTTTAGAATTTTCGCGCAAAGCTATACAAAGGGCTATCTGTATATAGCCAACAAAAATACAAACAAACTGAAGAAAAGGGAAGAACATTGATGTCAAACGAATACACATCCTCATTCATCCTGATTTTTGTGTGTGAAATCTACGTCTTTTAGTCTCAAAACTACGTGTTGTGGTCTTACTTTTATGTATTGCGTTATGTTTGTTTGTAAGCAAGCACAAAGCTACACAATGGCCTATCTGTGCTCTGCCAATCACGGGTATCGAATCCCGGATTCTAGCTTTGTAAGTCCGCAGACATACCGCTGTGCCACTGGGGGGGGGGGCTTATTGCGTTATGGAGTTTTTTTTGAAAAATCTGTACGCGATGGATAAAAATGGATATAATTTTCGGATTCAGCGTATAGGAATTAATGG
>NW_013669032.1:19862-25441 GCF_000517525.1 Limulus polyphemus
ATTCGAACCCGCGGCCCTCAGATTGCGACTCGGGTGCCCTAACCACCTGGCCATGCTGGGCATAGGAATTAATATAGAATATATATAAAAATTTAAAGATAATAAAAACCATCGCCGGCCTGTGTTATCTAAGGCCCTAAATCACTTATTGATTAAAGCACGTTCCTTGGAACAAATTTTGGTACAAATAATATTTTTAAATCAGCAAGTGCAGTCAAAATGACATAGTGGAAATGTGTTCTTAAATAATTATGCTTTTATGTTTTGTTTTGTTTTGTTTTTAGTTAAGCACAAAGCTGCACAATGGGCTATCTGTGCTCTGCCAACCACGGGTATCGAAACCCGATTTCTAGCGTTACAAATTCACAGATTTACCGCTGTGCCACTAGGGGGGCACGCTTGATAAACTGATGAATTTTCAAGCTTTACACTCTCAAACTACTATAGGATTTGGAACGTGTCCGAAAGAGTTACTGTATCACAAGTTGGTGATACATTAAATATTGCTCACTTAGTTGTCCACGATTCACACCAGTCTTTCTCAAACTTTATAAATCAGTCTCTAATAACAAGAAGTATTTGCTTGTTTGTTTTAGAATTCTTGCGCGAGCTATACAGAGAGACATGAAATAAATTCCTAATTGATACTGGAAGACTTAAAGAGAAGACAGCTAGTTAACGGCACACACCGCCATCTCTTTGATTACTCTTGTCTGACTGGATGGTGGGATTCGACAGGGATTTTGTAGCGCACCAACGGTTCCAAAGTATGGTGCAAGTTTCTGCGAGAACGGGACGTGAACAACGAATCTTCAGATTCACATTCAGGGCACACTAACCAGTAGGCTACATTAGGCCCACACGATAGTTTATTCTTAGTTTTAATACGTAAAAAAAAAAAAAACAAACAGTAGTTTTTTTTCTTTTCTTTCTACACCATCAAACTATTGGTGTTTTTGAACTACGTGAATCTTACAAACTACTCGGATGACCTCTAAATTCTTCTTGTCTTTTTGTGATAACGCACATATCTCAAACGTTTTATTAACTCCATTGTCTTTGTGTCAGTTTAACGAATGATATATAAACACGTATTTTAAAACCAGTAAATTTTGTTCCATGACGATAAGCTATGTCCCGACTCAAGTATTTGAAACACAACTTGTTATATAGTTTCGTGGTTTAAAAGAGTTGATAAGTTTGATTTAAACCGTTAAAAGTCTATTATTACCATAATTCTAATACACTAAAAAAAAACATTAGTTAGGCATATTTTCCCCTAAGTATATTCAGTCGGGTACCATAAATTCATCTAAAAAAACAATAAAAAATTATGTTTAGTATGAGGCTTGTTCTCATTTTATATTTAAAAAGAATAGTACGAGGAAACAAAAACAAGCCAGTAGGTGGCGTGGATTCCTCAAAGAGAATGGCTAATATGATTACCAGAGGTAATTGTTTACGGGTAGAGTATACGCGACATCAAAGACGGACACCGTTTTTTTTGTTGTTGTTTTTTTTTTGTTGTTGTTGTTGTTGTTGTTGTTTTGTTTTTTTATACAGCTACTATAGATATGGAGACTTTCTTTCTTGGCGGTTACAAAATAACATCAGGTTATATAATATAATCTGTAAAGGTTATATTATCAACATGAAAGTGATTCTGGGTAAATCCCCGTCTTGTGCAATTAATGTATAAATTTGGTTTGGTTTGTTTTGAATTTCGCGCAAAGCTACACGAGGGCTACCTGCGCTAGCCGTCCCTAATTTAGCAGTGTAAGACTAGAGAGAGAAGGCAGCTAGTCATCACCACCCACCGCCAACTCTTAGGCTACTCTTTTACCAACGAATAGTGGGATTGTCCGTTGCATTATAAGGCCCCCACGGCTGAAATGACGAGCATGTTTGGTGTGACGGGGATTCGAACCCGCGACCAGCAGATTGCGAGTCGAGCGCCCTAACAACCTGGCCATGTATGCTTGTTTGTAATTAAGCACAAAGCTACAAAAATGGTCTATCTGTGCTCTGCCCACCACGGGTATCGAAACCCTGATTCTAGCGTTGTAAGTCCGCAGACATACCGCTGTGCTACTTGGGGGGGGGGGCTTGGCCATGTATAAAGAACATTGAAAAGTAAGGCTAGTTGAGATTCGAACCCGAGACTTTAGATTTTCGGAAAGATTCTTGAATTAACAATGCAACGAAACGTGTTGAATATCACAATTCTTAAATTATGCCAACTACGCTACTAATTTTGTCAGGAGAGCAGAATTCTTCAGATAAGTTGGCTGAAACGTGTACTCGGTAGAACCTCATCCAGTATTAATTTCCACTTCTCGATGTACATCCCTTGGCAGCTACCACTTAGAATTCTACCTAGATTTACGAGTTTCCAGGAAAAATTTAATGTTCTTCAAATAACTAGTAATTTTGGCCAAGATACAATTTCTTGTTTTCCTCGTAAGTTGTAAAATGTTTCCACTTCATACTTGCACATCATAAAAATTGTGTACAACTCATGGTTTTGTAAGGAAAAGAAATTCTGTAAGTATAACAAACTGTGTTAAACTCAGAGCACGGATAGTCTCTACTGACTGACACGTGCAAAGAGCGTGCTTTGTTAAGTATGTTATATAATCTATGGTATCGATTCCTCCCCCCTTCTCCCCTCTCTCTCTCTCTCCATTAAAAGCTTTCACCAAAAGCCCACATATCTTAGTTGAAGATAAATGTTGTGTCAAAACGCTGTTCGTCACAAATTTGCTTTAAGCAACGAAACAAACCCCGTTTTTTTGTGTTTTCTTCTCTCTCTCTCTCTCTCTCTCGCGACGATGGGTTTAAGTGCTAAACTATATCGCTAGAAAACTAGCCTATAACACATTCCAGAATATCCGATGTACCGGATAAGAAAAGGGGTGGTCGGTAGAGAATATTGTTCCAGTAAATCAACAAATACAGTACTTATTAGTCATTGTCCGCCATGTTTATTCAGTAAGTAATTACACGATCCAAGAATCATTTCTTAAAAACACGTGGGTTATAGTGCTATTCGTTTTTTGATGGGATAACGTGGAAATAAGAAAAGAAAAAAAACGAATTATGAGCCTACAAATCAAGCAAACATTTTATAATGCTGGAAATGGAAAAAGGAAATTTTTCAAGTTACTCTTAGTGCAGCGACTTCTGGTGTTAGAAAATGATACATATAGATATATATATATATACTTAATTAATGACCATATTTAAAGGGGAACATTAGTGAACGCATAACGCTTTGCCTTGCCGAGGACTATATGTATGATTAACGGCCATTGTAGTTAAGACAGTGGACATAGAAACTGTCTTGACCACTAGTCTTCCTGACCAAGTGGTCCTTAAGTCCTATATCGGTAACATAATCACTAACACCCTTTTAAATTAGTAGTTTGAATATAATTAAAGTAATTGGTCGAAACTCTCTACTCGAAATCTGTGGGTCGCGAGTTTTCAGCCGTGGAGGTGTTATAACGTGACGGTCGATCCCACTTTTCGTTGGTAAAAGAGTAGCTCAAGTTTTGGCAATGAGTAGTGTTGACTAGCTGTTCCCTTTAGTCTATCATTTCTATATTAGAAACTGCTATCGCAGGTAGTCTTTGAATAGCTTTGCACGAAAGTTCAAAAACAAATAAACAACAAAAGTCAAGTAAGTTGATCATTTAACGAAAACGGGTATTTTGCCAAAACTATTGCAAGTGACACCTATAAGCGACTAGTGTATTAAAAAAAAAGACGAGTAATTTAAGCCCAAATTAGGACCTATGCATATATATATCGGATAAGTAAACACAAATGTCCCAAATCAACAATAAAATAGTTAACTCTTTTTTAAAATGGTTGAATTAAGTATTTTCCAAAATGCTTGGTGAACAACATCTCTCAAATTAAGACTGTGTTATGACTCAACATCTTAACATAAATACAGCCCATAAAACCATGGCAAAACTTACTTTGTAGAAACTGTTGAACTGTCCAAAAAAATATCTATATCATGATATATATATAATGATGTATATCATCTGCACGATGACAATTGAGATCAACTTCGATTTTAAACATCATACATTGATATGGTTCAAATAATGTTGGTCCTGATAATGACTTCAACAGAGGTGAGTGGGTTGTTGCGCGTATCCTCCTTCTGTGGATTGATTACATGATACTTTGTTTATGACATAATTAATTACGCTTGCCGTTTACTCATATATACGAGTCGTCGTGAGCATAATCAATATTTATCATCAAGTGGCCTTTGAAAAAATTCAAGTTGACCAAACTCTTTAATAAACTGTAAGCAAACACACCGAACCCTGGAGGGTTCCAGAAGGGTTTAGTCTGAAATTTGCATCAGTTAGTAGCCATTACTATCTCACAGCAGAACATTCGTGACGTATTTCTGAGAGATCTGAGAGGAAATCTGCACATGATTCAGTCTGACTCTGATTTCAAAGGTTATTACAAACCTAGAATAACAAAGGATGAAACAGATGTCAAGTCTTGGGTGGAAATGCTTTCAAGCAATCGAATGAAGATCCGTCCATTGATGCCCAACAAGAATTGGTATGTCTCTCTATTGGTAAAGTGGCGCAACTAAATGCGCTCAAAAACCTTATGGGTGTTCATGAAACTGGAAATAAGGCATATCCAACCTACAAGGAATAGCGACTTGGCAGCAAACATCCATTGATAAATTTACATGAAACTATGAAAAAAATGAAGCTGAAAGCCATTACAAACATCAACAAAAAAAATATAAGCTTACAGAAAAGAACAGATGGTATAGAGGTCATTCTGAAAGCTGATGAAAATTTGTTAGTCAGCATGCCTCTCGGTGCACAAACCAGAAACCCACATGTAAGACAAACACTGACACGTCCTTGGGCTATGACAACTACATCAGATGGAAAATCCTTGGGCTTTGGCTAATACACACGGATGGCAGATCCTTGGCTTTTGGCTACTATATATGGATGGAACATCCTTGGGCTTTGGCTAATACACACGGATGGCATATCCTTGGGCTTTGGCTACTACATAGATGGCACATTCATAGGCTTAGGTAACTACATACGGATGGCACATCCTTGGGCTTTGACATCTACATAGATGGCACATCCATAGGCTTTGGCAGTTACATACGGATGGCACATCCTTGGGCTTTGACATCTACAAACGGATTGCTGAAGGGAAAAAAACAAACAAGCAACCCTGCTATTGCCATAGATACGCGTCGAAAACAAATTTCCTGGGAACTCATGAAATGGTTGTGTAAGCATAATGGCTGACTAAGATGTTCTTAGAGGGCGCTTGACTCGCAACCTGAGTGTCGCGGGTTCAAATTCCCTTCCTACCAAACATGCTCGCCCTTTCAGCCGTTCAGTCGCACTATTCGTTGGTAAAAGAGTTGCCCAAGAGTTGGCGGTGGGTGGTGATGACTAGCTGCCTTTCCTCTAGTCTTTCACTGCTAAATTAGAGACGGCCAGCGCAGATAGCCCTCGTGTAGGTTTGCGCAAAATTCAAAAACAAACAAACAAACTCTACGT
>NW_013669032.1:26441-36593 GCF_000517525.1 Limulus polyphemus
CGCAGATAGCCCTCGTGTAGCTTTAGCGCAAAAATTACAAAAACAAACAAACTCTACGTAAGGAAAATTCTTGACAATGTAATAAAAAAATGAATATGGCCATCTTGTATATTAAAAGAAGAACAATGTTAGATATATATATATATATATGAAATAAAGGTAATTTATTTTGTATTTCAGGAACACATAACTAACGACAAGCAGGTAGAGTGTATCGCTTATTCTGAGTGTGACATTAACGTTGTTGTTTTTTTCTGCGATTCTCGATGTGTGTCTAAGACATTTTTTTTTTCTAATGTACAAAACGTGGGGAAGTTCAACAAACCCAGTTGTATTCATTCATCTGTGTAATGATGATACCCATTAGTACCACCCAGTCTTTAGCGTTCCGCTGCAGAGAGGCTAAATCGTGCCCCACGGGGTATCAAGATCTTGTCCCCCTAGCGGATCGTTTGTTGATTACACTTTAACTGTTCTAGCATTTTAGTTTAGAAAAAACTGTTTCTCTCCGACAAAATATGATAATCACGACATCTGGTGTTAATGTGACTGTTACTTACCTATCTATCTACAGTTTTAATGTGGTTTCCATTTTTTTTTATCCGATCTGTTTTGTTTTTGTTATTATAGTGTGCATTTCACGTTCTAACCTATCATTCGGTGTCTTTTGTTATTAACGAAAAAAATAAAAAATGTTGTTCCTGAGGAACTAGTAGACTTTAATATTATAATGTACATTAATAGTGAAGGTATTCAAATGAAAAAAAAAAAAAGGACTGATAACGTTTAAAGGGGGGGAGGAGTTTATGAAACGATTACATTCCTTCTAGAAATATTCAGCCAGACTGTTATAACACATTTTATGTGCACAGAATTTCCTTGTTTCTAACATTTACTGAGAGTTCATTTCAGCTTGATTTTTTAGTGTTTATGTTTTATAGCTACCTTCATAAGGGTTGAGTTAAACCACACTTCATGATAATGTTTGAGTTAAATCACATTCAACCACTATGATGAAGTGTGGTTTAACTCAACCATCATGATGAAGTGTGGGTTTAACTCAACCATCATGATGAAGTGTGGGTTTAACTCAACCCTTATGATGAGGTGTGGGTTTAACTCAACCCTAATGATGAAGTGTGGGTTTAACTCAACCCTTATGATGAGGTGTGGTTTAATTCAACCATTATGATGAGGTGTGGTTTAATTCAACCATTATGATGAAGGTTAAACCACACTTCATCATAATGGTTGAATTAAACCACACCTCATCATAAGGGTTGAGTTAAACCCACACTTCATCATTAGGATTGAGTTAAACCCACACTTCATCGTTAGGATTGAGTTAAACCCACACTTCATCGTTAGGATTGAGTTAAACCCACACTTCATCGTTAGGATTGAGTTAAACCCACACTTCATCGTTAGGGTTGAGTTAAACCCACACTTCATCGTTAGGGTTGAGTTAAACCCACACTTCATCGTTAGGGTTGAGTTAAACCCACACTTCATCATTAGGGTTGAGTTAAACCCACACTTCATCATTAGGGTTGAGTTAAACCCACACTTTACTGTGAAATACACAAGATGCGAGTAGTTTTTACGCTGGGGAAAAGTAATTTTTAACAACATTACAAAATTACGAAGAAGGAAATCTAATATTTTTAATCACCATGGACCTCAAAACCTTGATCAGATTTGATTCAGTAAGAATAGTTTACTAACGTTCTCGTGTAATCTATAAAACAAAGTTTAGGTTATTTGTGGTGAAGAGATCAGTTCCAGAATCTGAGCGTTTTTTGAAATATTCAAACGTTTTCTCTGCGTGTAAATGTTATACAGATCTGTACATTGTTATAAAAGCTTCTCAGCGTGTAAATGTTATGCAGATCTATACATTGTTATAAAAGCTTCTCAGCGTGTAAATGTTATACAGATCTGTACATTGTTATAAAAGCTTCTCAGCGTGTAAATGTTATACAGATCCGTACATTGTTATAAAAGCTTCTCAGCGTGTAAATGTTATACAGATCTGTACATTGTTATAAAAGCTTCTCAGCGTGTAAATGTTATACAGATCTGTACATTGTTATAAAAGCTTCTCAGCGTGTAAATGTTATACAGATCTGTACATTGTTATAAAAGCTTCTCAGCGTGTAAATGTTATTGTAATAAAAGCTCTTTTTATGACATAGAAAAACATCATGTGAAGTAGCAGGTTACTATAAAACATAAATCCATGTTATTGATACCAAATAATGTTTGTGTAAGAATTAGTTAGGATGTGGCACCGATCAAACATTTTACACGTTGGAATTGAAGACTACTGATAGATTTAAAACCAACCTTTTTTTTTTTTTGGTAATTACACAAATTATTAATTGTTTATTTTAAATTGTATCTGATGCTGAAAGTAAATGGCGAAGATGATGAAGAACTAGGTGTAGGATTTGGAAACGTTGGTGATAAGGTACAGCCAAGAATCGTAACAAATGAACCGAATCGTTTAATCCTAGCTATAAACAAATAAATACTCCTCGAGTATTTTCATTCCTCAGTGTACAATATTGTGACAAGTACTATAAGTCATTGTGCATTTCACGAAGAAAAATAAGTTCGTATTTATTAGCGTTACGTAAAGGGAAAGGGGAAGTCGTAGACATCCAAGTGTGTAATGCAAAGCCATTTAGAGATATATCAGAATGTATTTCCCTGCAATGGTTCAGTCAACTGTATTACAAAGAGCACGTGGTTGGTCATTGAAAAATGGATACCAGTTTATTACAAGTTTCTTGGGTGATAAAAGATAGGATTTCTTACAAGTTAATACCATTAAACTTCCGTCGTTCGTTGGTGAACCATTCAACATCAGAACTACTTTTCGTTCATAAAATGTAACTACGCTGATGTTTAACAGTTTTATTTTAAAAAATTTGCTGTCGAAATTTCTTATAATTACAAATGTGATTTGAATCTGTATCCTAGTGGACAAGTCAGTTACTTTAATAAGTTTGTTTGTTTTTGTTTTGTTTTTAATTTCGCGCAAAGCTGCACGAGGGCTATCTGCGCTAGCCGTCACTAATTTAGCAGTGAAAGACTAGAGGAAAGGCAGCTAGTCGCCCACCGCTAATTCTTAGACAACTCTTTTACCAACGAATAGTGGGATTGATCGTCACATTATAACGCCTCCACGGCTGAAAGGGCGAGCATATTTGGTGTACTTTAATATTTTCGAAAACACTACAAATTTCAGGTTTCAATCCCAACGAATAGTTTTTATTGTCGTAAGTTACCCCTGCAGAAACACAATATTATTGTTGTAGGCAAATCCTGTGTAATACTCAGACTAACTGGTTGTGTTTATTACTATATTTCAGCCTTAAAATTCACGATGCACGTGCTCTTACGTTTCACGTACATTAGCTAAGCCTAAAAGTTTGCCTATAATATTATTAATTTTAGCCCCAAATCTCCCCCCCCCCTAGCCTGTTGACTCATCAGTTAATTATTTTTATCGGAAAATGTGTTTACGAACTTGCTTTAGAAAAAATACTGGTTAATATTAATTAATAACACTTTTCAGACTTACCTTCACACAAAGATGTCAACTGTGGACTCTCAACTCATAAACTCAGTTCACGCGCACAACCTGAAAAACTAGAGTTAAAAACAAAACTTGAGAAAGTCGCAATCGGTAATTGATCGCGCAGAAATCAATACGAACCAATCACGCAGCTAGTTTAGGGCTCTGGTCCCAACTTGCAGCTGTCCAAGTATTTTCTAATGTGTAATTTCTCCAGTGTTATCCTGGGAACACTTGTGGATGTAGATAAAAATTACGGTGACCTGGAATTAAAACTGGGCCACGGATTTAAACATAGCTCGTGGCAGACGTCCTTGTTACACGATACCGAATCGACCGTTTAGATAAAAAAAAAAAAAGTCAGACCAACGTTTCAAAAGTTCAACGTTTTGACAAAAAGTTGGACCAACTTTTCAAAAGTGTCTCTTTCCCGATCGAAGCTCGGTATCAACGCAGAGTCCTTAATATTGGGCCATAAAGAAACACTCTACGCGTGTAAGCTCTCAAGTGTTACCTGATTTATAAAGACACTATTGTAGCGAGTTCAAAGCTCTCTTAACATTCAAGGTATTTTCGGTACGCTTACACGAGATGTCAGCACGTGTGGAGGTGCACAACGCTTACATATTAAGTATTATAAACTGGATCCGCGACAACTTATACCAGAACTGGCAAATGAGTCGATTTCAGAATTTTTATTTCCTCATACCTATATTTGTCGTGCGTTACTTAGCGTATGTATAATGTTACTAGTTTTGGCAATGGGGGGAGTGGGGAGGGGAACAGCCTTGCTGTTCGTAATCAGCATTTCTTTTTTGCAAAATAACGTTCAGTGCAGCCTCTAAAATTCTATTTTATACAATTTCTTAGCGTTTTAGTAAACAGTAGTTAGTATAAGTAAATAAAAAAAAGACTCGTATAAATAATGCCCCCCCCCCAGTGGCACAGTGGTATATCTGCGGAGTTACAATGCTAGAATCCGGGTTTCGATACCCGTGGTGAGCAAAGCACAGATAGCCGATTTTATGTAGCTTTGTGCTTAATTACAAACAAATGTATAAATAATACCAGGACGATTATATCTATAACTAATTTAATTATAGTTTAATTATATTGTATTGAATTATAATCCACTCGTCTGAAATTGAAATGTTACTTTATAACGATTTCAGTAATTACTTCCGTAACATGTTACACTTCTTGTTACTATATGGAAATCACGTGTTTGAGGCGGTTGTTTTATTTCTATCTGTATCTTCAACAACTACGATAAATGGCAAAGCGCAGTATTTCAACTGTTTATTTCCCATCTATGCAAGGTTCCAATAGGGAAATGCCCCCCCCCCAGTGGCATAGGGGTATGTCTGCGGACTTATACTGCTATAAATCGGGGTTCGATACCCGTGGGGGGGGGGCAGAACACAGACAGCCCTTTGTGTAGCTTTGTGCTTAATAACAAACAACAACAATCAACAGAGATATATCTGATATACAGAGGTATATCTCACATCTTTATTGGTATAAATGTCAATTATATCATTGGATATTCGTATCTAGTGTAAATATCATTGTCTTCACGTGGATATATAAACAACAACGATATTGCTGAATTCATGTACAGATATAAGCAATAATGATATAATTCTATTCTATAAATTTATAACTCTACAAGTTTACTTGTAATTATGAGTTTACAGTTCAATAAGTAACGAACTGATATTTTAGACCTGAGTAACTAACCTGCAGTGCTATGGACGTTACACTTGTGTAGGTTTCTTGAGTACAAATCAAATATGTACATGTACTAGTCTCTTCAAAGTAACTTGTGCTCTTACCGAGATGTAAAAAAAAATGTTTTTACGTGCCCAGAAAAGAACACCTAAACCAACAGGAAGAGTTTTCATGCAATGTTGAGTTATATCAAGAGTTAAAACGATTAGCCCAAGAGTTATCAGAAAATGTTGTGGGTTATATCAAGAGTTAAAACGATTAGCCCAAGAGTTATCAGAAAATGTTGTGGGTTATATCAAGAGTTAAAACGATGGTTTTGTACGTTTTTCTCCACTTCGGTCTTGATTAAAACAAGGTTTTCCAACAAAGTTCGTAGTTCCTAACTCAGAGCATACACGAACAAATAACTAGGCGATCCATATTCCACAAAATGGTTTCTTTGTCATCATTTAATTAGTCTGATTACTTTGTGGTATTTATGTAAAATGACATGAATCAAGGGGAGTGTGTGTCGTGAGAGTTTTTGTATATCGACTAACAAACTTCATATATAACTAAAAATGTAATATCGGTCTGCCTGATCTCCGCCACCATATGTCATTATATCATTGTTCTGATTTAAACAGTTCCCATTTGTTTCGCTCAGGGGAACAAACTGAATCAATTTAAACATGTTAGAATTTTCGGTTTTAAACGTACAATATACTCCCCCGGGTGGGAAGGGGTGTACTGAGGGGGCACTCCTCTCAATTTCGGTCCGGTAGCGAAGTGTCCCTTTTAATGTGGAATAGAGACTCGTGTATAAGTATCATGGAAAGTTCCCGTTTTAGTTTCGAATTAAATGGTCGTAACCCCCCCCCCCCCCAACCACACACACACACCACCACCACCATATTAAAATATGTTCTTCCGCCTTTAAATATACTTAACATTTATTAGTCTTTTCTTTTCGGTGTCCACCAACACTATTAAACGTCAATGTAAAACTCATCACCAAATGCTTGACTCTTATCTTTGTGAATTCATATCGAGAACAATATATTGTTTAATATCGCAGAATTCGCTAAATAAATATCACATAATATTATTGATTATTTTATTTTACTGCATTATTGGTGTTCTTTTCAAAAAAGAGCTGTCGGTGGGCAACCAACGGAAAAGATAAACACTTTCTACTCCCCCCACTGGCACACTGCAGACTTACAACGCTAGAATCCGGGTTTCGATACCCGTGGTGAGTATCCAAATATCGAAAACATAACATTATATTTACTTAATTATTAGTTGTATGCAATATCTTATAAGTGTATTCGTGATATTTCAGGAATAATTCTAATATATTTATAATTTAGTTTCAAAATACGATAACGTTTTGTGTAAATTACCTAGAGTTGATACAATTGTTTTGGTAGTTTCTCGTTTAATAAAACTCCTATGTGTGTAAGGGGAAAACAAAATTATACGTTACTCTTAGTAAGGATTGAGGTGTAGGGGGGGGGGGAAGACTTGTCATTTTATATTACTTTACATGTTTACTCTGTAAACGGGTTACTATGGTAATAGTTCTATGCATTAAAAACAAGAGAGAAAACGAACGTTATTCCTTGACGCGATGGTTACCAAGGCAATAATTCATACACTACAGGAGTTTACAGGAACTCCTACCGATAAGGGAAAATATCTCGATAATAAATCAAGTCCCCACCCCCACCAGTGTAAAGGCAGGCTTCATAGGCTGTCTAGTTTCAAGAAAGAACAGGATTTACAATACAGTAGAAGCTAAGAAGATGGAAGAAAACACATCCCTGTAACCCTTCTTAACAATGGATACCCAGAACATTTGATAAAATAAGCAAGACAAACAGGGAGAAGACCACAAATACGCAGACATACTCCTGAATATCAGAGGTCTCCATGGAGACATACAGAGAATACATAAATAACACACAGTCAGAACAGTTGTTAGAAACCACAACCCAATACGATCACATTTAGCACACAAAAGAACACCATTTACAGAATGTGCAATGTGATACAGAAACCAAAAGATCAATAAACGTTATAATGTAGGAGCATAAAGAGACATACAAGACTCGGTAACACCGATATTTCTCTACCTGCCCATCATGTCAGAGAAGACGACCATACGATAAGTAGGAATAATACTAAAATAATATGTATCTCGCATGAGAAAAATAAAGATAAGAGAGGCACTCTACGTCCATCTAACTCGTAAAACACTTAGTCAACTTAGCGTAGTAAAACCTGGATACCCCCTCTTGAACACATGCAAATAGTTAGTTGCTTCAAGAAGACCCAGATTTAACTAACTATTTGCTGCGTTTCCAGGATTCGTTAGAACTTGAATCAAACCTGGGTCTTCTTTATGAAAATCTGGTGCGTTATCCAACTAACTATTTGCTGCGTTTCCAGGATTCGATTCAAGTTCTAACGAATAAAGCACCACAGTTTCATCAGAGAAGAATCAGGTTTGAATCCCGGCAACACAAAATAGTCCTTCTCAGGATTACCCCGAAGACAGCAGCAGATCAGCAGAGGAAACAAAGGATAAAAAAACCTCGTTTGTTTCAAACTGCCCCTAGTGACTTAGCTGAAAGTCTGACGGTTTATAACGCTAAAAACCGGTTTTCAATGTCCGTGGTAGGCACAGCACAGATAGCGTATTATGCAGCTTTACGATTAATAACAAAAAGTTACTAATGAATAATTAGGCTTATGTGTACGATCGTATAGGCTACAAACCACGACAACGACGTCTTGGGAGGCAATACTTGAGAATGATCGCACCTGTGATTGAAACGTCGTTCCTGTTCTGGAAAAGTTGTATATTGTAAGAAAATATACTTAGTCAGTAAGTAAATTCAAAACGAAACTAAAAATAACTGTGTGTTTGTTTTAGAGCAAAGCCACACACGGCTATCTACCGTGTCCATCTCGGGGATTCGAATCCTCGTAGACTTAGCAGTTTTTTTTTTTTATCTACATTCTTAACTCGTCAATCTAACGAGAATTTGATTTATTGAAACAAATTATCAATTTGGATTTTATACATTTTCGAAATGTCATAATCACAGAATAATAGGATTCGTGTAAAATGTAGAACAACTCATTTGATCAAATCGACTAATTTAAGAAGCTATCAAATTAAAGATTCATTTTCAACGCGTACTTTTCCTTATTGAAAACTAGGTTATATTGATAATTTGCAGACACGTGGGGAAAAACAAGACATTTAAGGACACTAAACAGAACGAGGGTATTGGAGCACACCTCGGGTCTATTCGAAATATTTTATAATCTGAACCGAATCCTCCGTACAGGAGAGAAATTGGTTATTCATTAACCAAATTATTTTAATATATACAAAAGTACGACTGCTATTATAGCTTTGTTTACGTCCTAATTAGTCGTGTTCTTACGAACGTTAAAGCTGGAACAAATATATGTATCTCTGAGCTCTGGATAGAAATTATTTTGAGTTGATATTAATAACATAAAGCTGCGTTTAAAAAAACCCTTAAACGATAAACATCCTTAAGATGTATTGTAGAGCAATCTTAATATCAACGTACTAAGTCTGTGTCGGAGCACTTATAATATGGATTGACAATATTATAAAATAGTTTTCCTCTAACACAGTGGTTCCCAAACTCCTATAGTTCGATGCTCCTTCGATACGAATAAAAAAAGTTTGAGGCCCCAACCTATAAAAATGCCTTAAAATGTGACTTTAAAATGTCCTCCCCCCCAAACCTATAACTTTAGCATGGTGATTGATAAACAATGCCATAGTAAAAACAATAACATCTTTCGACATACTGTTTCGTTTAATTAATTCAACATATTTTTGTATCAGCTTATTATTTAATTAGAATTAAAATTAATTCAGCATATTTCCTGACAGCTCATTTTTGGCGGCCCCCCAGAAAAAGGTTCATGGCCCCGATGGGGGCCGCGGCTCCCACTTTGTGAAACCCAAATCTAACACATTATACTAATAATACAGTTGAATGTTCCTGGGCAGATTAATTAAGTATTGTACGTGTATAATTATTTACATGAGACACAAACTTTCACACTTACGCTTTCAAATATTTATAGAATACTATTTAATCCACAAATATTTAAAATGTGACGTAACACAAACGAAGAAAATAAGTATGTATAGGTGTACTTACGACTATCGTTAGCTCCCGATTTACAACTTTGTAGACATTGTACTCTCGGTAGAAATGAATGAGCGACTGTAGACAACTGTCTTTGTACCCATTTCTGAGTTTTTTAGTTAACTTTAATGAAAGGGATGGTCAAATCCATTCAAGTCAAGGGAGGCCTTGCATAACTAATGTAAACACAGTGTTTACCCTTAAACCGCAGTCAGGACGAACAAACGCTGGCCTTGACGGGTCTAGGAATACCCAGAATTGGGGTATTCCGCAGAAGTCAAGGCGTTTTCGGGCTTCCCCAGACGACTGACAGCTTGGAGGATTTTCTTGTGTATGTAATACGTGGTTGTCTTGTACGTAAATAACGTCTTCATGCAGACGTAAAATCTCTGTCTCTTATCGACCACAGCTCTAATATTCGTTTATCGAAGTGAAAGTTTGAAGTTCTGTACAACCAAAAACAATTTATCCATTTTACAAAATACTTTTAAAAAATATTTCTCAGCATATAATACAGAAGGTTGAGTATCTTATATTAAACTGCTTTGACTTTGCAAACCAGCAAGACACGTGACAACCCTATCCGATATAAATTCGTGATGGAACGGAATGTATCAGAACTATATTTTGGAATTATTTGTTTGTTTGATT
>NW_013669032.1:37340-44462 GCF_000517525.1 Limulus polyphemus
CTTGGACTACCAGATCCATTTAAAAAGAGCTCTATGGATTTTTATGTGGTCGGGCTATTGAAATGGACGTTAGTAAACCGTCGTCTTCGTACTCTAGATAACTTATGGAAACTAGCACGGAGGAAGAGCGTGCTTTTGACACCCCACCCTAACAACTGAGCCTTATGCAATGGAAACTACACTTCATGGCTATTATTAAGTTACAATACTGTCTAATGGAACATGTCCGGACGTGGCGGCACGGTCTGTAACGACGTGGTGAAGCTCCATAATCGTATTAATATAATAACCTCTGTACACAAGGAAAAGCAATATTTGTTTCTATTTTATCAATTAACGTTTCCCATTGGCTCAGAGGTAAATTTCGATTTTGGGCACAGCCTCTCCACAAATTCTCTCAGAATTGTTTTGAAAGTACTTATAGTTTTTGTCTCTGTTTTTTATATAAGACTAAGATTCCGAAATTAATGCACTAATGAAGTTTGTTTGCTTGTCTGTAGTTATGCACAAAGCTATACAATGGGCTATCTGTGCTGCGCCCTCCACGGGTATCGAAACCCGGTTTCTAGCGTTGTAAGTCCGCAGACATACCGCTGTGTCACTGGGGGGGGGGGGGTCACTAATGAGGTCCGTAATTGTTTACAAATACACACATGTTCTTCGTGCTCGGTAGGATACAAGGGTTTCACTGTCTCGTGTCAAAGAAAATTCACACATCACCAGCTTTATATAACAATTCACGGGTCCTTGCCTACGTGAAAATTGAGCATGATAACCCCTTTTAAAAAAACATTTTCTCATACCTGTTATTTTTCAGCTTCTGTATTAAGAAAAACGTCTTGACATCATGACAAGTCCACGATTCTTCAATCAACTTGTTAGTAAGAATTTAAATTCCTTGGTCATCCCTCGATTATTTATTCTGGGTATTTCTACTTTCATTAGCGATACTGAATATCTTATACATTAAAAGCTGATATCAAGGGCGTATGTTATTCTCTCTTAGCTAAGATATACAACAATGTATAGCTAGCTGCCTTTCATCTGGTTAACAGTTTAACATTAGGAACGGCTATGCGCTTATAGCCTTTATATAGCTTTGACGAAAATTCTAAACAAACTTGCGGTAAATGTGTGGAACTTATAACGTTAAAAATCTGGTTTCGACACCCGCGGTGAGCAGAACACGTATAGCCAATTTTGTAGCTTTGTTCTTAACAGCTAACAAGATAAACAAACCTTAAATTAATTACAAATGTTTGGTATATGTGTCGGGCATTTTGCTTTGAAGTTTTAACCATATAGAAACTACACCAACTAGTATTTCACGATGATAATAATATTCATTATAATCACACGTATTAACGTTTTCAATGCATAACAACGTAATTTAGCTACTATTTCCAAAAGTCGTAGGAAGTTACACAGAGATTTTTTAGATGATTAAACTATGCCGTACCATTATATTTGTTTATTTCTCAACTAATTCATAATTTAATGACCATAGAACCAGTTTCGCTTGTTCTCCGTTCTTTTGTTTGTATCTCTTTTTTTTCCTTTTATTTGTCCGAGGATAAAAACGTAACAAAAATTCCATATGAATTGTTTTAGAAAAAAAAATAGGATGTAAGTTATGAATGTTTTGGACATTATTGCACAGTCTATGTTATTAATGCCCTCATTTCTTGAAGGAAACGAAACACAATGTAAGACCAGTTTTATGAAGAATCTCAAATGATTATCTTACTTTCTCGAAACTGCAGTAATCCGAGAATGCTTTATTAATTTGTTCTATCTATACTAATTGCTCCAAGTTTATCTGATATTCAATTTGTGTAACAAAAGGTAACAAGACAAAGTCTTAGTTTGCGACTGTACTCATTTGGCATGTTCCAATCTGTTTGACTAACCAGTTAATGGGAGGTACTAACCACAATGTGGGATGGTAACATAAAGCATTGTAAGAGAGGTATCTATTGATGTAAGATTGATTGTTTGTAAGTAAGCACAAAGCTACACAATGAGCTCTCTGTCTTCTGCCCGCCATGGGTATCGAAACCCGGTCTCTAGCGTTGTAAGTCCGCAGACGTACCGCTGTGCCACTGAAGGGGGGGGGGGCTATTGATGTAAAACTCACTAAAAAGTGTGGATAAAGTAGCTATCAGATTTAATCTCTATTTAAATTAAATTACCCTTCGCCATCTACAGTCAGTTGTGGCAAGGTGGTTACCCCTATTGACACAAAACGGTAAGGAAAGAGAATCAAAAAATAAAACCGGTTAATAAAAACGGACCATTGGATTGGTAAGTAAAATACGTCTAATTATACAGTAACTCCAGATCCATAAAGGTCACAATGAAACTTAATATGACTAAGCCAAGAATTACTATTACTATAAGAATAGTGGGAAGAAAAACGTTCCCCCGGTAGGATAGCGGTAAGTTTACGAACTTACAACGCTAAAATTCGGGGTTCGATTCCCTGCGGTGGACAGATAGCCCAATGTAGCTTTGCTCAAGAAGAAACAAGAAAAAACCCTTCGAAATACAACATCCAAATACAGTACTAAGGTTGTGAATATAAAGGGTGTTTGTAAACTGTTATAACTTTCCTGCATCAATCTGAAGAGATCAGAATCACCAGCAAAGTAAAACTAACCGTTCCTTAAAAGTATACACATCTATCGACCATTCTCTGTATTGTGTGTGTATATATATACACAAGTTCTAATCGTTCCTTAAAAGTATATATATATACACACAAGTTCTAATCGTTCCTTAAAAGTATATACATCTATCGACCATTCTCTGTATTGTGTGCGTATATATACACAAATTCTAATCGTTCCTTAAAAGTATACACATCTATCGACCATTCTCTGTATTGTGTGTGTATATATACATAAGTTCTAATCGTTCCTTAAAAGTATATACATCTATCGACCATTCTCTGTATTGTGTGTGTGTATTGTTGTTGTTTCCTCTATTTTACTGTATTGTGTGTGTATTGTTGTTGTTCCCCCTATTTTACTGTATTGTGTGGTGTATTGTTGTTGTTCCCCCTATTTTACTGTATTGTGTGGTGTATTGTTGTTGTTTCCTCTATTTTACTGTATTGTGTGTGGATATTGTTGTTGTTTCCTCTATTTTACTGTGTTGTATGTGTGTATATTGTTGTTGTTTCCTCTATTTTACTGTGTTGTATGTGTGTATATTGTTGTTGTTTCCCCTATTTTACTGTGTTGTATGTGTGTATTGTTGTTGTTTCCCCTATTTTACTGTATTGTATGTGTGTATTGTTGTTGTTTCCCCTATTTTACTGTATTGTATGTGTGTATTGTTGTTGTTTCCCCTATTTTACTGTATTGTGTGTGGGTATTGTTGTTGTTTCCTCTATTTTACTGTATTGTGTGTGGGTATTGTTGTTGTTTCCTCTATTTTACTGTATTGTATGTGTGTATTGTTGTTGTTTTCCCTTATTTTACTGTATTGTGTGTGTGTATTGTTGTTGTTTCCCCTATTTTACTGTATTGTGTGTGTGTGTATTGTTGTTGTTTCCCCTATTTTACTGTATTGTGTGTGTGTATTGTTGTTGTTTCCCCTATTTTACTGTATTGTGTGTGTGTATTGTTGTTGTTTTCTCTATTTTACTGTATTGTGTGTGGGTATTGTTGTTGTTTTACTAACGCATTACATGAATGTCTTCCCTTTTTTCATCATATGTGAATACAACGATTGGGTATTGTTACATTTTCTATATCTTCCACCGTCCACCAAAATACGATGCTAAGTTGTGATTGTTTTATTAAGATTCTCAATGATTTAACGTTTGTCCAGTTCGCAAGGAAAGGAATCCATGTTTGTCCGATTTTCAAAATATAATTAGTTACCCTTTATATATATACTATATCCCAATTACGAATAAAGACATTATGATATATATATTTATATTTCAAGGGTAATTTTCGAAAAAAATTCAGTTCAACTGTTACCAAGCAACATAACTATTAACAGTTTTTGTACAAGTAAAGAATAAATATAAGAATTGCACAAATTTTATCATTGGTCATTGTGTGTTTGTGTATGTATATATTTTGGTCAAAGTGTATTTATTATAAGTTAAAAGTTTGCTCCGAGGCATGTTCAAGAAAATTCAGGAAACATCGGGGCCAGCGTTTCTCAAACTGGGGGTACTCTAGGGGATCTGCGAGTCATGTCCAAAATCTCATAAAAATATTATTTATAGAATAAAATAGTTTTTTGGAAAATTATATTTATTAGAAATAAATTATTTAATTTTACAATTACAGCTTTTCATGTACGCCGAATTTTTTATTTTTTATTTTCAAAAAAAAACAAAACTGATAGGTTTTGGGGTGTGCGAAAAAAACTCAATTAATAAGGGTCCTCGAGTTACTAAAGCTTGAGAACCGATAACCTGGGCTATTAACGTGTAAATGTATACGACCAACTCCCAAGGTAGTAAGAATGATTAGGCTAGCATTACTGACATGTCGAACTTCAAAAGATACAGCGAGTTTGCGCGTGGACGAGTTAGGCGTTCCAAATGTGATGCAAAATCCGGCGCGTCCCCCAGTGGCACAGAGGTATGTCTGCGGACTTACAACGCTAGAATCCGGATTTCGATACCCGTGGTGGGCAGAGCATAGATAGCCCATTGTGTACCTTTGTGCTTAACAAACAGACAATACGGCGCTAAAAATGATAGAAAGTAAAAATTTTTATCGTGGTGCGGCTGATCAATTCCCCCAAACTTTCAGTTGAGGATCCCCCCCTCAATAATCCACATGTGTATAAACTTCCATTAATTTCTGACCTATTGAACTACAAGACCCAGCTATTAATTAAATAGAAGAAGAGGTAAATATTTGACCAGTTGTTAGAATAATACTGCACATCAAGATGAAAATGTTATGAACAGTGCAGGATGGGACGGTTGTTTTCTTATTGTAAAGCCACACACACTGTCCACAGTGTGGAATCAAACCCCGGACTTGTGCGTTGTAAAACCTTACACTTACCACCGGCGAATAGGAAGGAGAGGTTTAGGGCAGCGATATGACAAATAATGAAACTGGAACCAGAAATGTGGCGACAAACTTGGAAGTTCGAAGATATGGCATATAATGAAACTGGAACCAGAAATGTGGCGACAAACTTGGAAGTTCGAAGATATGACAAATAATGAAACTGGAACCAGAAATGTGGCGAAAACTTGGAAGTTCGAAGATATGACAAATAATGAAACTGGAACCAGAAATGTGGCGACAAACTTGGAAGTTCGAAGATATGACAAATAATGAAACTGGAACCAGAAATGTGGCGACAAACTTGGAAGTTCGAAGATATGGCATATAATGAAATTGGAACCAGAAATGTGGCGACAAACTTGGAAGTTCGAATTGATAGCTTTCTACATCCAAATGCAGTTTCCACTAGTAATAACACCCAGGGTTAAATATTGAGGCGTGGCCAAGGTATACATAGATGATCTACTGACCTACTTAGACGTTTCACAGAGTTATCTGGAAACTTTGCCATTTCAGAAGCAGTCATCTGGTTGAAAACACACCCACCTAACACTGATGAACCAGTTCGTACCCAAAAGACCAAAGAAGTCGAGTAAATGTCTCATTATTTTGTAGCACACATAAACAACTGGTAAAATTCCTACTGTAGAAGCCAATTGCAAATTTCACCGCCAAATCTTGGGCTACCCTTTTACCAACGAATAGTGGGATTGATCGACACATTATAACGCCCCCTCAACAACAATAACAACCCTTTGTTTCAATTCATAACCGCAGAGCTAATCTCGTTACAAAGTTTAATAGCCTCAAAACCCGTTTCGATATAAAGGAGAACAAAGATATAGGTGAACATAAAAATATTTCGAATGCTTTCTTTTTCGGATATGCATTTCCAGTTCTGTCAACCTGAACGATGTTTTTAATTGTCTTTTACTCAAAACAGTGAACCGATATTTTTATACGACTTGAAGTAATGGATTTCATTGATTAATAAGATATTTTCTAAATTATGAATAGTGTGCAATATACTATTCATTTCACTAAATCCTTTGGTCTCTCGTCATCTTACGGCCCGGCATGGCCAGGTGGATAAGGCGCTCGACTCGCAATCTGAGGGTCGCGGGTTCGAATCTCCGTCCCACCAAACATGCTCGCCCTTTCAGCCGTGGAGGCGTTATATAGTGACGGTCAATCCCACTATTCGTTGGTAAAAGAGTAGCCCAAGAGTTGGCGGTGGGTGGTGATTACTAGCTGTCTTCCCTCTAGTCTTACACTGCTAAATTAGGGACGGTTAGCGCAGATAGCCCTCGTGTAGCTTTGCGCGAAATTCAAAAACAAACAAACAAATCATCATCTTACTTAAAACCACAGAAAGAGAGAAAGAGTAGGTTCTATGAAGTGGACTTTTTTAGGCGCAATTAGAAAAGTTGTTTTTAGGGTTAACAAGAATATATCACACCTTACGGCGGATAGTTTGTTTGTTTTGAATTTCGCGCAAAGCTACACGTGGGCTAGAGAAGGCAACTAATCGCCAACACTCACCTCCAACTCTTGGGTTACTCTTTTATCAACGAATAGTAGGATTGACCGTCACTATATAACGCCCCCACGGCTGAAAGGGCGAGCATGTTTGGTGGGACGGGAATTCGAACTCACGACCCTCAGATTGCGAGTCGAGCGCCCTAACCACCTCGCGATGCTGGGCCAGTCAGTTAAAACTTACTATTACAGGACCCTTTCCACGCCAGCCTACGCCCCTTGTTCCTCAGCGTTATTCGAGAGATGAAAAAACAGTAAACAAAAATGTCTTCTTGTTAGCAGACTACTGAAAGAAAAGTGTTTAAAAAACGGCGAGAGGGCGTAGTCTGTTTTTGCTCAGGTGCAATTTAAGGTAAAGATAATTAATGGTTTTCGAAATATTATATTATCACCAGCAATCAAACTACAATCTAAATTTTATACCTAAAATAGTGTGATGATCATTTTCGTCTTCTTTTGTTCGAACTTAAACGTTTTAACGAAGGAAACAGTTCCTTTACTGAACACTAGATGGCGATTAATACTACTTTTA
>NW_013669032.1:44534-46228 GCF_000517525.1 Limulus polyphemus
ATATATATATATATATATATATATATATATATATATATATATAGTAAGCCTGTTTTTGTTTTGTGTTTTAATTCGGTTGTGGCTTAGCATAGGGTTGAAAAATAGAGATAATTCCTAAGATTTCTAGCTCGTTACTTTTATCTTAAACTATATTTTTGTGGTACCTCAAATAATTCAAAACACATTACTGTAAACTGTAGGAAAGTAAATCATTATATCTATAAGCTTTTCAAGATCTGGCCGCACTGGTTTGCCACAGGAAAGATGAGACGAACGCCTTCTTTAACACATATGATTCCATAGAACGTGATGGCTACAAGGTTCACTTGCTTCTACAAATTAATAGTTTAAAATATTTCACACACTATTTACAGAAAAAGACGAACGTTTTGACATGGCGGTAATTTCTATTCAGACAGGTTAATGTGTTACTTCAGATAATGGGTGTGGTTTCTTCAGTGGGCGGGAACAGATGAGAATGGACCTCCCTGTCACCTTTTAAGGAAAACATTTGGCTGTCACTGGGTTATTAAAAGTCGATTCATTCTAGACGCCTACCAATAAAAAAGCGCGTTTCTCTTAACTGAATTATTTCTTTACCAAATTATTAAGTCATACTGATAACAATTTATCCAATGAAATGTTGTTTGGTTACATACAATTACTAAATATCTCACACCAAAACATTCATTCAAATTCTTCAGACGTTTCGTATAGAGTTACTACAGGTCTGAGAACGAAACTCAAACTTTGTAGACGTTCCGTACAATGTCGTGCATATAGTTACTACAGATCTGAGGAGAAAACATTCAAACTTTGTAGACGTTTCGTATAGTCATACATATAGTTACTACAGATCTGAGGAGAAAACGTTCAAACTTTGTAGACGTTTCCTATAAAGTCATACATATAGTTACTTCAGATCTGAGGAGAAAACGTTCAAACTGTGAAGACGTTTCGTATAAATAACTATACATATGACCTACAGATCTCAGGAGAAAACGTTCAAACTGTGAAGACGGTTCGTATAAAGTCATATGTATAGTTACTAAAGATCTGAGGAGAAAACGTTCAAACTGTGAAGACGTTTCGTATAAAGTCATATGTATAGTTACTACAGATCTTAGGAGAAAACGTTCAAACTGTGTAGACGTTTCGTATAAAGTCATATGTATAGTTACTACAGATCTCAGGAGAAAACGTTCAAACTGTGAAGACGTTTCGTATAAAGTCATATGTATAGTTACTAAAGATCTGAGGAGAAAACGTTCAAACTGTGCAAACGTTTCGTATAAAGTCATTCGTATAGTTACTAAAGATCTGATGAGAAAACATTCAAGCTGTGAAGACGGTTCGTATAAAGTCATACGTATAGTTACTACAGATCTGAGGAGAAAACGTTCAAACTGTGCAAACGTTTCGTATAAAGTCATACATATAGTTACTAAAGATCTGATGAGAAAACATTCAAACTCTTCAGACGTTTCGTATAAAGTCATACGTATAGTTACTAAAGATCTGATGAGAAAACATTCAAACTCTTCAGACGTTTCGTATAAAGTCATACATATAGTTACTACAGATCTGAGGAGAAAACGTTCAAACTGTGCAAACGTTTCGTATAAAGTCATACGTATAGTTACTAAAGATCTGATGAGAAAACATTCAAACTGTGAAGACGTTTCGTATAAAGT
>NW_013669032.1:47228-48107 GCF_000517525.1 Limulus polyphemus
TATATTTGTACAGCAGTTAAATAATTCATAAGTAGGACCAAGTTGGACTGAATTTGTATCTTGTGTATACAGCAAAGCTACTAAGGCTCTCTCCCGACGTTCATGTTTTGAACTATTGACCAGATGGAAAGTAGTCAACCATCAGCATACCACCGTCCACCGTCCACGCAAAGGGATTGACTTTCACTCTTATAACGCACCACAGCTTAAAAATGTGGTAAATATGTTGCTGCGTCACATGAGTTTGAATCCAGCTTCAAAATCCAAACTGTAGAAAAAGACCGCGAGACAGGGAGAAAATCTTGCAAGAAATATTGTAAACAATTAAAATACATCCATAATAAAACATTTCTGTTAGTAGCTGCATTTCGAGCACATGCCCTTCGTCAGGCTTAGCTGTTGAAATTACAGAATGTATACTACCTCTTCAAAATCCGGAGTTATATCACATATACGGCCACCCCACTTCAAAATCCGGAGTTATACCACATGTACGGCCACCCCACTTCAAAATCCGGAGTTATACCACATGTACGGCCACCCCACTTCAAAATCCGGAGTTATACCACATGTACGGCCACCCCACTTCAAAATCCAGAGTTCTACCACATGTACGGCCAACCCACTTCAAAATCCAGAGTTCTACCACATGTACGGCCAACCCACTTCAAAATCCAGAGTTCTACCACATGTACGGCCACCCCACTTCAACATATAGAGTTCTACCACATGTACGGCCACCCCACTTCAAAATCCAGAGTTCTACCACATGTACGGCCACCCCACTATAAAATCCGGAGTTCTACCACATGTACGGCCACCCCACTTCAAAATCCGGAGTTCTACCACATGTACGGCCACCCCACTTCAAAATCCAGA
>NW_013669032.1:48117-49324 GCF_000517525.1 Limulus polyphemus
TAAAGTCATACGTATAGTTACTACAGATCTCAGGAGAAAACGTTCAAACTGTGAAGACGGTTCGTATAAAGTCATACGTATAGTTACTACAGATCTCAGGAGAAAACGTTCAAACTGTGAAGACGGTTCGTATAAAGTCATACGTATAGTTACTACAGATCTCAGGAGAAAACGTTCAAACTGTGAAGACGTTTCGTATAAAGTCATACGTATAGTTACTACAGATCTCAGGAGAAAACGTTCAAACTGTGAAGACGGTTCGTATAAAGTCATACGTATAGTTACTACAGATCTCAGGAGAAAACGTTCAAACTGTGCAAACGTTTCGTATAAAGTCATACATATAGTTACTACAGATCTGAGGAGAAAACCTTCAAACTGTGAAGACGTTTCGTATAAAGTCATATGTATAGTTACTACAGATCTGAGGAGAAAACGTTCAAACTGTGAAGACGTTTCGTATAAAGTCATATGTATAGTTACTACAGATCTGAGGAGAAAACATTCAAACTGTGTAGACGTTTCGTAAAACACTCAAACTGTTCAGACGTTTCGTATAAATAAGTACATCTCAACGCCAATGCCACCACCATGAGACCGAGATCTGCTCAGTACACCATGTACAAGAATTCTATAGATCTTACGCAAGCGTCAGTAAAAGATCACCAGTAAAATGCATCAGTAAAAGGTCACTGCTTTTACACTTCAATGTCCGGCTCCAACACAGCCCTGAGGTAAACATTTGCATTTCTTTTTTCACTTCGATATTTGCAATTTGCTAATCACGCCATTAACTGTAAGAAAAGCATCGTTACACACTATAATGTAAGTTTAATAGCCGACATTGGAATCATTGGAATTTGGGGAGCAATATAATTGGTCAAAGTGTAAGTTTAATAGCCCACATTGGAATCATTGTAATTGGGGAGCAATATAATTGGTCAAAGTATTTATTAACCTTATATCAACAACCACGAAAGTTGCGCGGTGACTTATGGGTAGTTGTAAATTGTAAGTTATATATATATCGTTAGTGAATCAAATCGAGAACGACAGAGCGGATAGAATTTTAAAATTGAAATACGATGGAAAAATCAACTAAAAGTTATGTGAATTTTTCGATATGAAAAACATAGTTTCATACATTAGAATTCTCTAAAACACTGGAATACTGAATCAAATGTGTAGAGAAATAGATTATATATAT
>NW_013669032.1:50126-59498 GCF_000517525.1 Limulus polyphemus
TGTAATCTGGCATTAGTAGATCTATTGCTGGCTGAAGTTAATGTAATCTGACATTAGTAGATCTATTGCTGGCTGAAGTTAATGTAATTTGACATTAGCAGATCTATTGCTGGCTGAAGTTAACGTAATCTGACATTAATAGATCTATTGCTGGCTGAAGTTAATGTAATCTGGCATTAGTAGATCTATTGCTGGCTGAAGTTAATGTAATCTGACATTAGCAGATCTATTGCTGGCTGAAGTTAATGTAATCTGAATTAGCCGATGTATGAAACTTCTCTACAGAGTTCGTAGTGATTCACGTGCCAGATTTTGAATCTGAGGATCCAATGTTCGCGTCACATTATGTACCCTAAAAACACACACGCAATATTTAAACAAAACTCGCTCTCCACTCTTTGCTGCCATTGGCGCGTTATTAAAGGTGACGGTCCAATCCTAGTATTCGGTCAGACAAGAGCAGAGTTGGCGGTGAGTGCTATTAACTAGCTGCCTACCCTCTAGTCAAATAAAAAAAAAAACTTTACAGGGTAGCGTTACGGTTATGACAATTTTCTGAATCGTTATAATATCTAGAATATTGAAATCCAGGTGATATATATTTCGTACATATACTAGAATACTTAAATATAATGTTCCACGTACGTACAGACAGACGACCAATAAACAAGTTTTAGTGTTATATTAAAACTTTCCACAACAAAACATACAAACATGTAAGACAACACTAAATATCAACATGTGCTATACTAAAACCAAAACATTAGCTTGTTCCATACGTGTAGACCAATATATAATATCAGCATATGTTGTATTGCATAGCAATATCAAATACGAGTTTGTTCTATAGATGTAAGCCAAAACAGGATATCTGAAAGTTCTATACCAAAACCAAATATTAGATTTTTAGAGTTTGTAGGACAAGAGCTGGCACCATCACGTTCTGTATACAAGCAGAACAAAACATAAAAAAGTCCGTAAACTTACCGCTGACCCACCCGTAGACTAATAAATCTTCAATGACTCTGATCGAGTTAGAGTGAAGCCCACCTGAGTGGAGCCACTTTTGGAATAATTAGATCAGATGAAGAGATGTAAAGTAGACGGACTTTGCTGGAATAACTTTGCTAAAACAACAAACTGACTCTGATTTGAATCTGTAGCTGCCAAGTGTCATTCAAGAAGATTTATCAATGATAACTGACGAATATCAAGAGGCCAAAATGTAATGAATTTTAAAAATTGAAATAAAAACATTTTATTTGTTGTCGTTCTCTTTTACTAAAATTATTTTTAAGCGTTTCATCGATAAACTTTTCATGACTTTGTATTTTCCGCGCATTCATTATAAAGTTGAAGACTTGTATAGATAATCTACAAACGAACGAACTTTAATGGTGACTTTTACAATTTGTAGGTACTTTAGTATTTCTATGTTTTGTAGAGTTATATTTCACCTGGTGTTCGATTTTTTTTAGGGATATAATATATTACTAGTATTTATGACTGAATAAATTTAACGTCGACTGAAACGTTCATATAAACGTTGATAATGGAAACAAAATTAAGTTAAGAACAGCAAAAGACTGGGTAATTAACTGTCAAGTTGTTTGCTGCCATAATGAGAATACCACACCACAATGTGCTGCTATAATGAGAGTACCACACCACAATGTGCTGCTGTAATGAAAGTACCACACCACAATTTATAGCAGCACATTGTGGTGTGGTACTCTCATTATAGCAGCACATAGCAGCACATTGTGGTGTGGTACTCTCAGACGAGAGTATCACACCACAATGTGCTGCTATAATGAGAGTACCACACCACAATGTGCTGCTATGACGAGAGTATCACACCACAATGTGCTGCTATGACGAGAGTATCACACCACAATGTGCTGCTATGATGAAAGTACCACACCACAATGTGCTGCTGTGATGAGAGTACCACACCACAATGTGCTGCTATAATGAGAGTACCACACCACAATGTGCTGCTATAATGAGAGTACAACACCACAATGTGCTGCTATGATGAGAGTACCACACCATATTGTGCTGCTATGATGAAAGTACCACAATGATAGAAATCGGTGAACCGTATGTTCTTAGTGTGGATTCTTTTAGAACATAAGTGAGTTTTGTATGAGAACAATATGCTCTCATTTTACCACATCTCTGGTACATCAATGAAGTGTATCAGTATAATTCGGAAAAAGTATTATAGTAACATGATTGAAATGAATCAGAAAGTATTATAGTAACGTGATTGAAATGAATCAGAAAATATTATAGTAACGTGATTGAAATGAATCAGAAAGTATTATGGCAACATGATTGAAATGAATCAGAAAATATCATAGCAACGTGACTGAAATGAATCAGAAAGTATTATGGCAACATGATTGAAATGAATCAGAAAGTATTATGGCAACATGATTGAAATGAATCAGAAAGTATTATGGCAACATGATTGATATGAATCAGAAAGTATTATGGCAACATGATTGAAATGAATCAGAAAATATTATAGCAACGTGATTGAAATGAATCAGAAAATATCATAGCAACGTGATTGAAATGAATCAGAAAATATCATGGCAACATGACTGAATATGAATCAGAAAATATCATAGCAACGTGATTGAAATGAATCAGAAAATATTATAACATGTTGATTTAAAACAGAGAACTGTACCTTCTAGGTGTGGATTGTTTGGTTCATTGAAACATAGTGCCTGTGAACAAATTATGGTTCGTAGGTACACGGAGGTTAACTGGTAGAAAATGGAGAACCGGATGTGAGTTTTCCTAGAAAGATATTTGGATTTTCAACCGAATAATCTTAACGGACTTCTTACAGAACTGGTTTAATACTTCTGTCACTTATAACCAATTGGTAGATTAGAAACACCTTTTTAAAACTGGCAAACTTAGATTCACCGAACGTAAACAGGAAACTTACAGTGTCAGCTATTCAAGTCATCGGAGCGTTATATGTACTATTTTTCTGTAAGTATACCTAGAGATAGAGAGGTGTAGACGAGAAGAAGGGTTATTTTTTGTTATTAAGCACAAAGCTATACAAAGGGCTATCAGTGCTCTCTCTCCCACGGGTATCGAAACCCGGTTTCTAGCAGTATAAGTCCGCAGACATACCACTGTGTCACTGGGGTGGGGAGCAGAAAGAAGGGGAAATAGATTTGATCAGAATAGAAGTTAATACATATACGTGACCTTTCGTAGCTGTGGGTACACTAAAATATCTTTGACCTATTGAATTATTTTACCTCAACTCACGACCCCGAAGTGCGGAACGGGGTTGCAACGAGACGCGAATCGTAAAATCTTCGGATTCACATTCCAAGCACGCTAACTATTCGACCACGCTTAGCGCATGATACGTTTGTGATTAAAATCTGGAATCGTTACCATTTTAGGCTAAATTCTGTGTTGATCGTATTTTTTAAATAGTATCCCTCGTGGGGAAGAGGGGATCAGCGGCAAGTTTAGGGAGTCTGACTTCTGGATCGGGCTTTATATCCTTTCGTTGCGAGTCATCATTATCATCTTCATCGGGATTTGGTCCATGTTTTGGACCACCGAGGGTCAGGTTCAGCGTAGACCTCTTTCCCCCTCCTCTCAGGAATTGTTATTTTGTTTGCACTGTTGCTGAATCCTAGGAAATAACCATTGTTACGTTGTTGTTGCCTTACTCACAGTATGTTACATTTTGTCCATTGTCCGCAGTTTTAATTAACCGACCCTTTTCGTTGGGAGTTAAAACGATAAAAAAGGAGGTTTGATTTCCCGCGGTGAACAGACTGTATACAGTCCAATTTGTAGCTTTGCGTTAGAAAACAAAAACATTATTCCAGTATGAGTTGGAGTCAATAATATCCAATGGATGGCAATTGTGTAAACAGTTGTTTATAACGATATTATGTTTAAACAATTGATTCATTTTGTGGAAAACGATTTATTTTCGTTTGTAGTTAAACAATAAGCTACACAATGGGCTATCTGTGCACTGCCCACCACGGGTATCTAAACCCGGTTTCTAGCGTTGTAAGTCCGCAAATATACCGCTGTGCCACTGAGGGCAAGGTGGAAAAAGAAGTCTGATATATATATATACGTTCAAAGGCCGTATATAAATATACATGTGGACTTCTCGCCATTTTCAAATACACGCCTTAGAAAACATGGGAGTTTCTAACAGAACTGGACTTAAACTTCAAACTCAACCTAACTCTCCTATATATTCTCACACCGAAACGTCATCACAATCTGTTTCCTTGGAAAACGTTTCAGTTCTAACTTATAGATGTAATGATCGCGAACTGTTGATAAAAGAAAGCCTCAACAGAAATTCGAACTCGCTCCCCCTTGCTTCATTCAAATAGTTCTTAGCCTCAATAGAAATTCGAACTCGCTCCCCCCTTGCTTCATTCAAATAGTTCTTAGCCTCAATAGGAATTCCAACTCGCTCCCCCTTGCTTCATTCAAATAGTTCTTAGCCTCAACAGAAATTCGAACTCGCTCCCCCTTGCTTCATTCAAATTTTTTTTTTTAAGTTGAATCTTTTATAATTTACTAACACTAGTCATTGTGTTTTTATGTTACACTAAACGTTGTTCAATTCGTTATTTTCATAGATTTGCTGAAGATGTAATACGTGTAATTCCGAAACATTGAAAAAACAATACTTAATTTCTTCGAATAGAAAGAGCATCTGGAAAACTTTACATGGTAATAATATTGACTATAAATTACATTAATATATACAACTTCTATAAACAGAAACGTTTAAATGCAGCCTAGGCCCCGGCATGGCCAGGTGGTTAGGGTGCTCGAGTCGCAGTCTGCGGGTTGCGGATTCGAATCCCCGTCCCACCTAATGTGCTCGCCCTTTCAGCCGTGCGGGCGTTATAATGTGACGATCAATCCCACTATTCGTTGGTAAAAGAGTAGTCTAAGAATTAGCGGTGGGCGACTAGTTGCCTTCCCTCTAGTCTTACACTGCTAAATTAGTGACGGCTAGCGCAGATAGCCCTCGTGTAGCTTTGCGCGAAATTAAAAAACAAACAAACATCTAACGCCGCCTAGTACTTCAGCTGAATACGTTTGAGGGCTGTAGACGCTAAAAGAATTCGAGATTCGATACTCTAGGTGGGCTCAGTGTAGATAGCCAATTATGTAGTTTTAGTTTTGAGCTTTGAAACAAAAACGAACGGACATGTTTCTGGTATTTTCATAATCATTAACAAAGCATAATTTTTATCAAATAGTATAAATTACCCAATAAAATGTCAACGGAAATATAAAACTATTGAAAGACAAAAAGGAATGTCATGTAATATAGATTTTTTTATGCATTTCTAAGTCATTAAGCTCTTTTAGTTTATGGTGGCACCAATATTAAACGACCAGGAACATTAAACACGATAATCCATTTAGCGAAAGCCCTTGTTTTTCGCGTGCTAATGGCCACTTTTTTTTCATTCACGTCGATTGCTGAAAATTCCAGATAAATCTTGTGTTTATAGGCGTTCATTAAGCCTGAATATGTCAACACATAATGAGGTCAAGGATTCCACACTTTCTTGGTGTTCAGTAAATACAAAATGACGTGTTTTTTTTGTTGTTGTTGTTTTTAACTGATAAGATGTAAGATAAATGTTTTCTTTGTTATCTAAAGAAAAATATGTTTATATTAGCGTGGCGAAATATAGGTCAAATAAAGTTATTCCTTAAAAGCTTATCACATAGGTGTGAACAGGAGTACCGAAACAAACCGTTTCCGTGTTTCTCTCAAGAACCCCCTGAATAATAAATATGCTTCTATCAACTTAGTTTGTTAGGCTTAGAACTGATAATAAACATACAAAACTGTGTGAAGTGATACATTAAAAAAGACTTTTTTGTTGTTTGCGCGAAAATAGTGCCATTTTAAAATTGGCTGTAGTAATTCAGTTTTGTAATGGTAAAAATAAAAATTTTCCTGACACCATTTTATAAACCTCACACTATTCTTGATGGTTTTGTTTTCAGTAAAGAATAAAGCTATGCAATGGGCTATCTGTGCTGTGCCCACGGCGGGTATCGAAACCCGGTTTTTAGCAGACTTACTGCTGTGCTACTGAGGAGGGGGGGGATCTTGATAGACGATATATATAGATGACGCTAATGAAGTCTAAATGCGATCTTTCTATAAAACCACGAGTCATTGTAACGAATTCAGTATCTCTCCATAATGAATTCTGATCTGTAGAGTAAGGATCACAAAAAACACGCATCTTGCCCTACATTTGCACAAACTAGCTTTAGTAACAAATGTATTATAGATATTGGAGTACGTCTTACTAAGTCGATAAATTTAGATAAATATGATGGTTAGAGAAACACTGAACAAAATGTGATATTCTCCCCTTTATTGTACAAAAATGAACTGCACAAGGGTTCAGTTACGTGTAAACAGTGTCCACTGTAAGTGGCTATCATCCAAACAATCATATAGTGTCCATAAATGTTTCGGACCACGTTGCTCAAAGAAGAAGTGCATGGTAATTCAATCATGGCTCGCTCCCAGAACAAAAAAAAAATTCACAGGGAAAACATTGAAAAAAAATCAACGTTTTTTAATGATGAAGATTACTCCATGCCTAATAGATTTGGGGCAATATTTCGATAGGTGTTGTAAGTAAACTTGTGAAGATGTACGTGAATCTGTTGATGATAAATGAGGACGAGGTAAAATAGTCCAAAACTAATGTTAAGTAATTCAACGTTTGTGACAAGCAATAATCCAACAGAAATCCTGATAATGACTTAGCAGGCGTGAATGTTACTACGAGAACAGAAAGATATACTTCAATGGGTTTGTAACTGCTCAAAAACCACTCTAAGGGGAGAAATAACCAAACCCCAAAAGGTGAAATGGGCGTCATACTTCAACCAATTGAATGGTCAGAGTTGGAGTAGGGTACCCGTTACAAATGAATCCGTATTTAAATTATTTAGCTCTTTCGATGGCGAAGAGGATAAAAGCGTTAAGTGGAACATACAACATTTACGATGAAGCATGCTGGGGGACAAGTGGAAGTGCCATCCAGTGGCGCAGCGGTAAGTCTGCGGAGTTACAACGCTAGAAACCGGGTTTCGATACCCGTGGTGTGAAGAGCACAGATAGCCCATTGTGCAGCTTTGTGCTTAATTACAAACAAACAAGTAGAAGTGTGGGCTGCATCTTAGCCAGTATTCTTGGAGATTTACACAAAATTGATGGCACCTTGGCTGCTGACAGATACAAGCAGATTCTTTTTATCCATCATATCGTTCCCTCGGGAACAAGACCTGTTGGACAACGACTCATCTTTAGCAATACAGCGATCCCAAACACGCGGCAAGTATTGTAAAACTATAACTGGAATAAAAAATGGGCCTATTTAACACTTTATAACCATGATTAGGCCTGCAAGTAGTCCTGAATAGAATACTATTAACGTTTTACTGACTTGCAACAGTATATCGGAGTCACATTTTGATAATCTACAGCTGTAACATTACTCTGCTTAAAACTAACACAAAATATTAATGCATTCTACAATCTTTTCTCTTTTTTCTTTTGTACCTTCGTTAGTACCATATTGTGCTAATGATAGATAAAATGATCATTTAATTGCGATTGTTCATGTTTGTTAGAACCGAGTTTGAGTAGCACCCGTACGTTTCCATAATTATTCCATTACTCTGTAGTAAAAATGATTTCTTTTATGTTAAAGATACTTTAGGACTATTTATTCACACAGAACCGTGTTTGTAAAATAGGACTATTTTTTTCACACAGAACCTTGTTTGTAATATTAGGACTATTTTTTTCGCACAGAACCTTGTTTGTAAGATTAGAACTATTTTTTCACACAGAAGCTTGTTTGTAAGATTAGAACTATTTTTTCACACAGAACCTTGTTTGTAAGATTAGGACTATTTATTCACACAGAACCGTGTTTGTAAAATAGGACTATTTTTTCACACAGAACCTTGTTTGTAATATTAGGACTATTTTTTCGCACAGAACCTTGTTTGTAAGATTAGAACTATTTTTTTACACAGAACCTTGTTTGTAAGATTAGGACTATTTTTTCACACAGAACCTTGTTTGTAAGATTAGGACTATTTTTTCACACAGAACCTTGTTTGTAAAATTATTTTTAGAAATACTCGTTGTGAATTATTCGTTTATCATTACGTTCTTGAATAAACTGTAAATTGGCCTAAGATAATGGAACTGTTCTTCAGCGTTTTTCTCAGAATGTGATTAGAGTAGTGGTTTTTCACTTGAATATAGTTAGTTTCAGTCATTTTTAAGTTTTGTATTACGCAGGTATTCTATGAATTAATAGAGCATATTTGTTGAAACATTGTTCACGACAATGAAATGTAAGTTTTAAAACCACTTCTTCTTCATTACGAAACATGGTGGATTACTGGTTAGCGTGCCGGGCTTGCGAATTTGGTGGTCCAAGGTTCGAGCCCGTTATATGTCGCTGAATCAAAAAGAGTAGCGGAGTAGGTGTTACTGAATAGCGCCGCCCAGTGTCACAGCGGTATGTCTGCGGACTTACAACGCTAGAATCAGGGTTTCAATACCCGTGGTGGGCAGAGCACAGATAGTCCATAGTGTTGCTTTGTGCTTAACTTCAAAACAAACAATAGCTGCCCTCCCTCTGTTGAGCAGTTCATAATTAAGAACCACTGTTTCTCAACCTTGTGTCTATAACGTGGCCACTTGTCACATATTTCTCATTAATGGTAATAAAACACGAAAAGCTTCGGAGTGGAAGAGAAATATCAAATTGAAACATTTTTATTTAAGCACAAAAGAAATGAAACATTCTATATATGTTGGTACTAAGAATTATAATCATAAAATAACATTAATAACATTAATTTTAATAACATTAAAAATCATTTATAACAGAGATGCCACCGAGATCGATACCAGTTATGTTGAAATTATAAGGAAAAATATTTCTGGAATTGATCAGAAAAGTATAATAAAAACTAAACATACACTCCTCTGCCAAATATACTGGTTCATGTAGCAACTGTACTACAAGGAAAAAAAAAACACGCCGTAGAGTAAACGACATTAAGCAAAAAAGAAACAGAAAGAAAAATGCAAAATCAGACTTACTAAGCTGACAATAAAACAAAAAGCGACCATCATTGAACAAAACTTGTGACGTGGCCTTATTAGAAGCCGACGTCCGCGTATTGAAGTGTCGTGAAAAGTTTATCAAAGTTGTGTGGTCATCCGATGTCCACATATATATATATATATATATATATATATATATATATATA
>NW_013669032.1:60593-64623 GCF_000517525.1 Limulus polyphemus
TATATATATATATATATATATATATATATATATATATATGTGTGTGTGTGGTCGAAGACTGACTCCGCTTTTCTCCTCAGTCTCAGCGTGGTCATCAGCCTGAGCACGATGGACGTAGGAAAAATAATTGCAAGAGTAGCACCGTATCTAGAATATTGTTCCTATAAAATATATTGAACTCGATTGATTGATTGATTGTTTGTACTTAAGCACAAAGCTGCACAATGGGTTATACAGAGGAATACATTGTAGTAGCTATATTTAAATACTTTGCATTGAAGTTTGATTTGAGAGCAGTAAAAGTGGTCTAACGACATTCAAGTAGTTATTACAGTAGAGGTTCAGGGTTCCTGTCTCTCAAACACAAGTGTTTGGCCTGGTTTGTTTAGAATTTTACGCAAAGCTACACGAGGGCTATCTGCGCTACCCGTCACTAACTTCAAAACGATAGACTAGAGGGAAGACTGCTAGTCAATATCACCCACCGTCAACTCTTGGGCTACTCTTTTACTAACAAATAGTGGGATTTTTAGTCACATTATAATGACCTCTAGAATGTGTTAATCAAGTGTTAAATTCCTATCGTTCAACTCTAAAAACTACTGCCACGCCCTCTATCACGAACGCATACCATGGTTTGGATGAAGTGAAAAACCTGTCGTCGTTTTATGTTCTGGTGAAGTCACGCTTGAAGCGGTAAATTTATAATTTGTAATTATGTACAATAATAATAATATAAATGTTATTAAACAATTAATTGTATTTTGTCTAAAACCAAAACACCTCTTCACGGAGAATAGACTATTCATTATTTATCCTTACACCGCTAATAATCGGGTTTCGATACACGTGGTGCTTAACAATAAACTAACAAACAGTTAGCTAGCTACGTATATGGTAACTTTAAAATAGGCCCGGCGTGGCCAGGTGGTTAGGGGGCGCTCGACTCGCACTCTGCGGGTCGCGGGTTCGAATCCCCGTCACACCAAACATGCTCGCCCTTTCAGCCGTGGGGGCGTTATAATGTGACGGTCAATCCCACTATTCGTTGGTAAAAGAGTAGCCCTAGAGTTGGCGGTGGGTGGTGATGGCTAGCTGCCTTCCCTCTATTCTTACACTGCTAAATTAGGGACGGCTAGCGCAGATAGCCCTCGTGTAGTTTTGCGCGAAATTCAAAACAAACAAACAAACAAAAACTTTAAAATAGTTTCAAAAGAAGAGAATCAAGATGCCTTAGTTTATTTGTTTTTTTTTTGTAACGTTGCACTTAGTTATCAGGTTGATGCGTTGTGAATTACAATCCTCTCGTATCCCTCCGGGGCTGGTTTCCTCTTGTTTATTAGGTACGTATCCGCCTTTTCTACTGCAGCCCTTTCATTACTAAGCATATTTGTAAAGTTTTTATACGGTTGTTTAATACAAATCAACATCAATTATTAACACTTTTACCCTATTATTATTATTACTAAGTTTTTTTGTGTTTCCTTCTCGACAACATTTTCACTTTTGACATCATACATCGTGGTTTTTGAGACCTAGGTAGCTCAGTGGCAAGACAACGGGCTCGTGATGCTAAAAATCGGGGCACGATACCCGTAGTGATCACAGCAAAGATAATCCATTTGTGTATCTATGCGCTTTACAACAAATAAAACGAAACAGGGAAACATTAAAACGAATAAATTCACAGATGTCTGTAGGGTTAAACTGTACAGATTAACCGTTTTTTGTTCATAGTTGTTACCCCCGAAACCCCAGAAATCGGGTTTCGATACCCGCAGTGGGCAGAGCACAGATAGCCCATTGTATAGCTTTGTGCTTAACTACAAACAATCATAGTTATCGTGGTTAATCAGATTAGACTCCATTTTTCAATTCTATTACTTGAAACAAACGTTAAGTATTTCCATGCAGGTATTGTTTTTTTGGTGCGTGTGTGTGTTTTTTTTTTGTTGCGTTATTTCTCCTTTAGTATCCGTTCCCACACATTTAATAGGGTGGTTTTGTGACAGATTTACGGCGAACCTTTATGTTTCTTTTGCAGTCATATTTTTAATAGCGATTTTTGAAATTAAAAGTTAAATAAGCTGAGGGAATTTGATTATCAATTTGATTTTTATGCCCTGAACTCATTTTGTTTTAGAAATCTGATATTATTTGTAAAAGTGAAGTACCGGGGTGGGGGGGGGAGAGATATGAAAGTCAAACAAGACATGTGAAGAGTTAATAGAATGGTAAGTAGGCCTAATGTATTATTAGGTTCTGCTACAACCTTGTTCGTAACACGTATACTTGCTACTTTAACTAGGGTTGTGCTACAACCTTCTTCGTAACACGTATACATGCTACTTTAACTAGGGTTCTGCTACAACCTTCTTCGTAACACGTATACTTGCTACTTTAACTAGGGTTCTGCTACAACCTTGTTCGTAACACGTATACTTGCTACTTTAACTAGGGTTCTGCTACAACCTTGTTCGTAACACGTATACTTGCTACTTTAACTAGGGTTCTGCTACAACCTTGTTCGTAACACGTATACATGCTACTTTAACTAGGGTTGTACTACAACCTTGTTCGTAACACGTATACTTGCTACTTTAACTAGGGTTGCGCTACAACCATTTCAGTAACACGTATACTTGCTACTTTAACTAGGGTTGTGCTACAACCTTGTTCGTAACATGTATACTTGCTACTTTAACTAGGGTTGTGCTACAAACCTTGTTCGTAACATGAATACTTGCTACTTTTTTTATATACAATATTTATTCATTTTTGTCATTACACACTTTCTTTCCAGATGGCTAGTTACATACTTAAATGTAAACGTGATGGTTGCAAAGTCGTGCACGAATTTCGAAAAACAAGACACAAAAACTGATGAAATGGAACGGTTTGGCTCGTGCATTCCAACAATTAGGCCTCTAAAATTTTGTTCGATAACATATTTTTGTAAGATGACAAACTATGTAAGTCAGTACTGCAGAGACATGTCATAACATAGCCCTTCTTGAGTTTTGTTCGATAACATATTTTTGTGAGATGACAAACTATGTAAGTCAGTACTGCAGAGACATGTCACTCAAGAAGGCCTATGTTATGACATGTCTCTGCAGTACTGACTTACATAGTTTGTCATCTCACAAAAATATTTTATCGAACAAAACTCAAGAAGGGCTATGTTATGATTTATATTTTCTACTGAAAAATATATGAAATTGAAATAAAGAAAAAAAACGGTTTGAATACTTAGTGATTGTTTAATTGTTTTAGCAGGCTGTTATTTTTCGTGATATTTATCATCTGTGTACCTAGGCACATGGAACGCTTTAAAAAGAAGTGTACAAATGGATAGTGTAGGTATACATAAGACGAGAAGACATTCTTTATAGCTCAAGCTTAACTCTTATGAAATCAATGTGTAACACTGCACATTGTTAATTTTTAACACTGTGATCAAGTGTTAAGGGAAACAACAACAACAACCAATGGTATTCAGCGATTATTTTTTAACAATGGCTAGTGTTAATACAACTCTACGGCAGTGTAGAAAAACTTGAACTATTTAACAGGCTGGGACAACAACAACAACCAATGGTATTCAGTGTTATTTTTTAACAATGGCTAGTGTTAATACAACTCTACGGCAGTGTAGAAAAACTTGAACTCTTTAACAGGCTGGAACAACAACAACAACCAATGGTATTCAGTGTTATTTTTTAACAATGGCTAGTGTTAATACAACTCTACGGCAGTGTAGAAAAACTTGAACTCTTTAACAGGCTGGGACAACAACAACAACAACCAATGGTATTCAGTGTTATTTTTTAACAATGGCTAGTGTTAATACAACTCTACGGCAGTGTAGAAAAACTTGAACTCTTTAACAGGCTGGAACAACAACAACAACCAATGGTATTCAGCGTTACTTCTTAACAATGGCTAGTGTTAATACAACTCTACGGCAGTGTAGAAAAACTTGAACTCTTTAACAGGCTGGGACAACAACAACAACCAATGGTATTCA
>NW_013669032.1:64915-70593 GCF_000517525.1 Limulus polyphemus
ACAGGCTGGGACAACAACAACAACCAATGGTATTCAGCGTTATTTTTTAACAATGGCTAGTGTTAATACAACTCTACGGCAGTGTAGAAAAACTTGAACTCTTTAACAGGCTGGGACAACAACAACAATAACCAATGGTATTCAGTGTTATTTTTTAACAATGGCTAGTGTTAATACAACTCTACGGCAGTGTAGAAAAACTTGAACTCTTTAACAGGCTGGGACAAAACGTTCACTTTACCCGGCCCTATTTTAACGGTATTAGACTCAAGCCCAACACTGGCAGATTTGTTGTGCATTTAGCGTTAAGGAGGCGAGAATATTAATTAAAATGTTATTAAGATCATATAATTTCGATACAAACCAATTTTAAGAAAAGATTAATAGAATGATAAGTTCAACCGTGTTGTTTGATCGTGAAAACAGAAAACGTGTTTTTCTAACGTCATGAACTGTAGATGATTGGTATGGTCTCACGTGTGCGAGAACTAAAGACTGTGTGGTAAGTTGTCTTCAAAATTCATCTTGCACAGGAAACTCGTATTCTATCTAGTGTCATAGAACTTAGTCTGGGTGTGGCCTAATAGTTAATGTCCCGGCTGTGAGTCCAAGTGTTTATGGTTTGCGTTCCTTTGTTGCTAAAACGTATGCTCCGCACTTTGAGGGCATGGGTACACTATAAAACTGATTGTCAAATCCCGTTAGTTTATAAGATACGAGTAGCCCAAGAGTTGGCGGTGGGTGCTGTTGAGTAGCTACTTTCCCTCTAGTGCAAAAAAAAAATAATAATTCAAAAACAATTTACTTTCTTTAGAACTGGTTTTATATCGTTAGCAGTTTCACGACATTACTCGTATTACTGTACATTCACAACATTACTCGTATTACTGTACATTCACGACATTACTCGTATTACTGTACATTCACGACATTACTCGTATTACTGTACATTCACACTCATTGTCTCACTAGCACGAGAAACTGTGTTGATCGTAAGTCCATGCGAAACGCCTCCTAGAAATCTTGTCGTACTCACGGTTACGATCCCTCAGATTTTAACGGCGATCTTCCATAGCACCTGTGTAAGGTCGCGCTGACGGAAAGTCCCTAGCGTGCTCTTTTGGTAGCCGAAATGTGATCACGAAAAAAAGAACGGAAGGAGGTACATTGTTTCTGTTTCTGGCGGTCGTGAATGTGTGATAAGGAAGAAGACAGTTGTAGCTGTTTGTGTACTAACATGATAACAACATCAAACATTTGTCACGTTTTATACACACATGTCTGTAAAAAGAAACGGGCAAACGTGACCTGCACAGGTTGATGTTGTTTTTGAAAAGTGTAAGAATTATTTAGACGATAAAAGACTCCGGAGAACTTAAATGAAGAAGAAAAAAAAAACATTCATACGAACGAACGAATAAAAAGTAACTAAAATTTTAATGTTTCTGTCCACGAAGCCACTGATCACACACACGCACGTGAGGGTGATGTTTGTAGTGGTTGAAAATCTCTCGAAACAACACAGCTCAGAGTGAATAAAGATGTGAAAGTGGGCTTTCAGGGCTCACAGAGAAATATGCGCCCATAAAGCTCGTCTCTTCATTTATTTCATTCAAACTTTTATTTCACTACACTATAAGATACAAGTATGTCTAACCATCAGACTCAAACCAACACACGTTTCACACACACACATAAAACGTACGTATGGACACAACCTACGTGCATAGTCTACAAACAGAAAAAAAAAAAACGTGTCCCGATAATTAAATTTTTACCATTATGTGAACTGGAGTGCCAACTACGAGAGGTAATTCTGCTTTAACTTATATCTAGTGTTTTGTCCCTCATATTTCATTGTCCTTCTTTCCATTTCTCGATCTCTTTTTTTTTCTCAACTTTAAACAGAATTTTGATTAAAAATTCGAGGCTTGTGTTTGTTTGTTTGAAGTTAAGCACGAAGCTACACAATGGGCTATCTGTGCTCTGCCCACCACGGGTATCGAAACTCGGTTTCTAGCATTGTAAATCCGCAGGCATACCTCTGTGCCCACTGGGGGCGAGGCTTGTGAATCAGGTTAATTCTGATATCTACGTCTGCAGTTACGTGTCTCTTGCTAATATACATTTTTCTGTCCTTAGTCCGTAGCTTGTAAGCCTCTCGATTCATTTGTCCGATCTAAGTTGTTTTTAACAAAAAATAACGTTCTACAAGTTTTTAGTGTTGTTGCATTAATATGTTTTCGCTAAACTGTTAAAGTACTGTTTATTTACAAGCTATATTAATATTTTCACCAAAGAAAAGCTATTATAAAAATAATCAAAGTTCAGTACGTTGTACGAGAGGCACGGACAGAAAGCGACTCTGACTTGTTCTTCTTAAACAACGAGTTTAAAATACAACTGAAAAATCACGTTTGATAGTTCGGTTTATTATCTAAAAAATTCATCAGATTTATCAAACGAAAGCCCAGTTGATAAGTAATTATTCATGAAGAAAATCTTCTTTTATTTTTCACCAAATCGCTGGACACAAAATTCTCGGGGGGGAGGGGGATCAATTATCTCAAACGACGTCTGTGTAATGTAGTCAAAATGCAAGAATCTGGTTGTATGGCTTAGAATATATTATATATATCTGATTATATATTTAGCATTACAAGCTTGACAAGTAGACTATCTTTCTACTATCTTTCTATCATGTTCACAGTCCATCGATTAAAGGCGATTATGCTTTTGGATCAAATTAGCACTGGGTTTTAAATCATACATAAAGGGGCGTAAATTGATAAGTCCTAAGTTCAAAAGCATAATTCCCCTCAATTAGTCTGTTAGCTTATAACATTGAAAACTGGGTTTCGATACCAGTGATGGGCGCAGTACAAATAGCTGATTGTGCTCAACTACGAACAATGAGAATGGTGAAAAAGGTAAATGGTATTGTACGTTTGTTATCATTGTTTAAAACTTAATAAGTTGTCAAACGGACATTTTTTTTAAACCTCGTTTAATAAGCTTAGTTTCTATGGTCTCCTATCATTCAAACAGTTTTTATAGACTTTAGAAAAATATAAACACACCAAAAAATCTGTCTTACACAGTAAAATTCAGTGCAATTTTATAAGTTAAAAGCCAGAATTGCACCCCAGTGGCTCAGCGTTAATCTAAGGCTTATAATGCTAAAATCGCGTTTCGATACTCATAGTGAGCACAACACAGACAGCTAATTGTGTACATTTGTTTATCAACAAAACAAATAAACAAGCATTTATAGGTACATGTCCAGTGGCAACTCTGTTCAATTTTTTGTTTGTATGGAATTTCGCGCAAGTTACACGAGGGCCATCTGTGCTAGCCGATCCTAATTTAGCAGTGAAAGACTAGAGAGAAGGCAGCTAGTCATCACCACCCACCGCCAACTCTTTTACCAACGAATAGTGGGATTGACATTATAACGCCCCCACGGCTGATAGGGCGAGCATGTTTGGTGGGACGGGAATTCGAACCCGCGACCAGCAGATTTAGAGTCGAGCGCCCTAACCACCTGGCCATGTATCTATAAGTATCTGATAATTATAATATTATGAAATAATTAATCAAGTAAAATAATAATACAAACCTACCTGGGTAGGTACATTTATAACACGGGCCTGCGATGGTATTATTCTCTTGATATTTTTACTCGTTCTACAGTAATTCCTATATGCTAAATCCGAAAATTATATCCACCCCCCCCCCTCCATCACGTACAGATTTTTGACAAAACGTCATAACGATATACCTAAAAGAAAGACCACAACACGAGTTTTGAGACTGAAAGACGTAGATTTACAAAAAAAATTACGCAGGCCTGTGTTATTAATCCTGACAAGTCTTCATATGTATACGTATATATATAGACACACATAGAGAGAGAGAGAGAGATTATTTGAATATGCAAATAAGCAAGTCACTTGACAACTACAGATAATATAAAGTCGCAATGAAACGGCATGTATCAGAACTACTTTTTGACATTAGCGTGATACTACCAAATTTATTGGCTTTTAGGAAGGTTGCGTAACAGCTCCTTCCGTCGTGAAATATTCATACACTCATAAAGATGTCTTCGGATTGGGGATTTTGAGTTTCCAAGGCGGGCAACATCCCATGTACATAATGGCATTGAAAACCAAATGAATATGGACAACTTGTAGCATCAGGACCATCCAAAAAGAGACCTGACGCAAGTTGTAACCTAGTCGTGTCGTGTTGTGTCTTGTAACAGGTGAAAATCCATCAACGAAGGTCACTAATAAACACCGTACATGTGCATCAAGTAACAGTACTCAACATAATCAAGAGGAATTTTAATCTGGAAGCGAGGCCAACAGGGTACGAATTCACCTAGATAAGGCTTTAAGCTATACCCTCCTGTCTAGCCGTCCCATACCTTAAGTAATTCTAGATGAAATGGATATTCGTGATATTCTACAGAAAGACATACTGTTTAAGTAGCCAAAGCTGATAAGCTATCATCCTCGTATACTATATGGCTTATGGAAAGCTAGCAGGGAGGGGTGGTGTTCTCTGGACATGACACATACGACAACCAAGCCTTTTTTGCAAATGAAACTATGCTACAGGGCTTTTATCAGAATGCTTGTTTGTAAAATAAAAACATGATCAGACGCGGCGATGTGGACTATAACGACGTAGTGAGGCTACAAATTCGTTTTCATATGACGTAATCAGCCTCTTTATACTTTATATCGCCATTAACCTACTATGTTCAGAGAGTCAATGTACAAAAAAAAAAGAGCAATAAAGATCCATTTGTTATATCATAAAACTCTTCCAGTTTAATGATATAATCAGAGCCAGACAATCAGTCCTTCTGTTACTAATGCTACCACACAGAAATGACTCAGACGCGGGGAAACCGGCCTGATGATTTCGTTCTACCCCGTAGAGCTCAGTTAAGAGTCTCAATTTCATCAATTCTTAGAATACAACAATGATGCTTGTTTGTTAATTTATATGCTGCTATCAAGTAAGACAAAAATATTGTAGCGTTTAATCTATACAAACTTTTGTTATCCTAATCTCGTGCAAGGAAGCTTGAAAATGTCAGTACAATCACGTGTCTGAAAATGATTATATAAACACGGGTACATACGATCGAAGTTAATCCCTGAGGTTTCTTAGACCCCTCGAAGCAACTATCGAAAGGTATTTGTGAAGACAGAGAGAAATGTGTGGTATATCCAACAGGTGGCGTTTTAGAATAATTAAATCATAGAAATGGAACTTTAGCATATTATGGATCAATATTCAGTTTTCGCTATAAAACCTTATTGTGTCACTAGTTGGGAACTGATTAAACCCTTATTGTGTCACTAGTTGGGAACTGATTAAACCCTTATTGTGTCACTGTTTGTGAACCGATTAAACCCTTATTGTGTCACTGTTTGTGAACCGATTAAACCCTTATTGTGTCACTGTTTGTGAACCGATTAAACCCTTATTGTGTCACTGTTTGTGAACCGATTAAACCCTTATTGTGTCACTGTTTGTGAACCGATTGAACCCTTATTGTGTCACTGTTTGTGAACCGATTGAACCCTTATTGTGTCACTGTTTGTGAACCGATTGAACCCTTATTGTGTCACTGTTTGTGAACCGATTGAACCCTTATT
>NW_013669032.1:71482-73008 GCF_000517525.1 Limulus polyphemus
CTGATTAAACCCTTATTGTGTTACTGTTTGTGAACTGATTAAACCCTTATTGTGTTACTGTTTGTGAACTGATTAAACCCTTATTGTGTTACTGTTTGGGAACTGATTAAACCCTTATTGTGTTACTGTTTGGGAACTGATTAAACCCTTATTGTGTTACTGTTTGTGAACTGATTAAACCCTTATTGTGTTACTGTTTGGGAACTGATTAAACCCTTATTGTGTTACTGTTTGGGAACTGATTAAACCCTTATTGTGTTACTGTTTGGGAATTGATTAAACCCTTATTGTGTTACTGTTTGGGAATTGATTAAACCCTTATTGTGTTACTGTTTGGGAATTGATTAAACTCTTATTGTGTTGCTGTTTGTGAACTGATTACAAAACAAGTTTTAATTTCCTTTTTTGTCCACAGTCCTATGACTGAAAAGTTCCGCACTTTCAACTATTAAAAGGTTATAGCTGTAACAGTCAATCTCTTTAAAAACAATAAATGTGAAGCCCATTTTATCATTCTATTCACCACTTGCCACTGAGTTATACCGGGTTCCGGAGATTCCACCCTCTCATCAGTAACCCTAGAGCCCATTCTATCATTCAACACTTGCCACTGAGTTATACCGGTTTCTGGAGTTTCCACCCTCTCATCAGTAACCCTAGAGCCCATTCTATCATGCAAAACTTGCCACTGAGTTATACCGGTTTCTGGAGTTTCCACCCTCTCATCAGTAACCCTGGAGCCCATTCTATCATTCAAAACTTGTCACTGAGTTATACCGGTTTCTGGAGTTTCCACCCTCTCATCAGTAACCCTAGAGCCCATTCTATCATTCAACACTTGCCACCGAGTTATACCGGTTTCCCGAGATTCCACCCTCTCATCAGTAGTAACCTTGGACAAATCGAAAGAATAAAACAAGGCTTCATATAGCGGCGGAGTGTGTTATATGTTTGATTTGTTTGTTGTTGTTTTTTAATTCTGCACAAAGCTATTCGAGGGCTATCTGCGATACCCGTCCCTAATTTTGAAGTGGCAGAATAGAGTTAGGCAGCTAGTCAACACCACCCACTGTCAACTCTTGGGCTACTTTTTACCAACGAATAGTGGGATTCACCGTCACATTATAACGCCGCCACGACTGAAAGGGCTAACATGTTCTGTGACGGGGATTCGAACCCGTGACCCGCAGATTACAAGTCGAGCTCCCTAACCAACAGGCCATACAGTTCAATCTCTCTATTGGGTTAAAAGTAGCTGCGTAGACGGCGGGTGTTGGGTCTCTCGTCTAGCAGTTTAGTTTAATGTAAGGTTCCGTTTAGATTTAAAATACAAAATTCATTGTTCGAGTTCTTCTTGTCACAGAAGCTGTTCGATAGATGGAGTTATAATCACAACAAGAATACAAGCTTCAAGTTTGGAAGTCGCTAAAGATCATTAGCCTTATTCTACATATGGAAGTCGCTAAAGATCATTAGCCTTATTCTACATATGGAAGTCGCTAAAGATCATTAGCCTTATTCTACAT
>NW_013669032.1:73993-84435 GCF_000517525.1 Limulus polyphemus
AGCCTTATTCTACATATGGAAGTCGCTAAAGATCATTAGCCTTATTCTACATAACGGTTCCCCGAGTGAAGTTTCCTGACAATGTTATTCCAATACTACTAATAGTTTTATTTGTTTAATCAGAACACAAACTCTCAAGTTAAGGTAAGAGGTTGAAGATAAAGTATGAAAGACCATGATTTCACGTGAGTGGGTTTTTATCTTGAACTGATCCGCACTAAAAAAAAAATCCGAATACCACGTTGCGGCTATATAAAGCTGTTATTGTGTAAATAACAATCAATACTTTCACTTGATGACATCACTGGTGATTACAGCATACATCTTGTAAATCATACGTCTGTAATTCCCTTGTATGAGATCTGTCTGGTACGTAGCGTGAGGACCTACCGATGACCTTAAACTTTGACTAAATTATGTTCTCTACATCGTGTTTCTAAATTGTGTTAGACAAGCGGTGCTTTTCTGCAGTCACGAACTCGCTGTGTTATAGCACCTACACTTTCACTACTATTGCTGACTCAAACATTAATTACACTTTTTACCCCCTTTAATACGTTTAGGCGTAACAAACCCACGAAATTTACTCTCGACTTATGGAAAAATAGTTAAAACACTGTGATGTTCTGATTCCTAAACTTATTTTTTGTTCGTATGACCGTATTGGATGATCGTAGACATTCTATTTGTTAAAACACTGCCAATATGTTCCCGGGTTTTACAACACAGCTCTAAAAACTGCACTCAACGATCAATACACTCCTGAAACTCTATAACACAACCTTAAAAAATACATTAAAAATGCCAATACATTCCTGACACTGAAATATACTCAAAGTAGGATGATAATTATACTTGCCACAAGACATTAGTATTAGGCCTATTACCTTTTTTAACACTACATTCCTAATCTAGTCCCTTGGAGATTTACAAGAATTAGAAACGTGAATAATAGCTACATTGTATTTGTCATATATATTGTCGACGACGCATTTCCCTCAATCCAGAGCTCATCAGGCCTGCTGGGATACTAAGAAATACAAAGGCCATGACATCCCCCATGCACCGCGAAGTAACTCTCAGGCCAACACATTTCTCAAACAGTACGACACGATCCTCAGTGAAATTGTGAAATAAGTGTCTGATTAATTCATATGACAAGCCCCCCCCCCCCCCACTCTCCCAGTGGTTCAGCTATAAATCTCTGGACTTCGATGTTAAAAACTGGGTTTCGATACCCGTGGTGGGTACAGCACAAATATCCCATTGTGTAGCTTACCCATTTAAGATTCGCCAACGTCTATTTTGGATTTTATATCCGCAGGAAGCATTTTATATCCGCAGGAAGCAATATGTTAAAACATAAACACTAAACAGAGCATAAAGGAGGTTCAGGTACGACAGGCAATTCGGGTCAAGTAATGTACCGGAGAGGACAATCGATAGGCTCTGAATAGATCATGGATCGTATTAGGAGATCCTAACTAACTCTTCGATATATATATATATATATATATATATATATCTCACATCATTAGTGTAAAATATTATCATTGATATTTTTTTATTTATTTTTATATTTGCATCTGAACGTATTTGTTATGAACAACGCATTAAAAAACAATATTATAGAGTCGACTTTTAAGGCTTCTAGAACCAGGATAAAACAATGACAAAGTAAACCAGATCATATACGCTCGATGACTTAGTTACAATATGAAACTACAATACTAACATATCACAATAGACATCAACAGATCATACACGCAGATGACTCAGTTACAATATGAAACTACGACAGTAACACATCACAATGAGTCATCGTGCGTGTATGATCTGTTGATGTCTACTTTAGGTCTATGGCGTATATCTATACTTTTATTATTATTATTATGTGTATTTATAAGCCTAAATCCCCTTAAAAATATATTTACCACACCGAACTCATTAATACCAAACACAACATTAATTACACTAAAACTCACTTGGGATCGAAACTAGATAAATCAAATGAGTAATGGATAATAAAGACTAGACAACAGGGTCTAGCTTGGCAGCCAAGTAATGGGATATCTTTGCTGTGCCCACCGCGAGTATCAAAACGAAATTGTTTGCGTTATAAGTCGTGTATTCTTGTAGTCATCTAAGCGAAAATTGAGGTTGAAGGTGTATATATATATATGTACACTGTTTGTTTTATTTTTTATGGACACCAAATCACCTAAAAACATTTAACTCATCAAATTTATTCATATCCACTGCAAAACTATAAGAGATAAAAAAAAAATCGCATAATAAGAAACCCGATAGCACGAACACTTTCGAAAGGTATATCACCTTCCATGATCAGGAGTAAAGAAATCATTTGATATTTTCAACCGGCGCGACACTTTATCAGCCGGCGTTCCGATTTTCCAACTGTCGGCATTTACTTTGATCCTGGGCCGACGCTGGTGTCACGACAGATTTAACAAAATAAATCAAGCGAGAATGGGTTGGGTGTCAGTTTACCGTGTAGTTGTAGTTGAGTAGAAATCATATCATAGCCGAATAAACAACGTGCAAAGTGTGCTTAGAACAAAGAATTTGTATCTCGTAAAATGGGGAACATCTTAAATAAAACATAAGTACTGTTACATAATTAAACACCGATCGTTAATAGGGTAAAAATAACTGTTGACTTTATACCCAGTATTCGTTGTTCAAGAACTTGTACATACTCTTTGGCTGTCTATAAACTCATAAATGCTAAGATTATGTACGGTTTTCAATACGGTTATGATATGCTAGAATTAAGGACGCTGTTGAAAAGAGAGTACAACAGTTTGGAGATTGTAGTTGTGAAATTAGAAAAACAACACCGTTATCATTAATTCTTTAAACATCAACACCTTTCAGGAAACTTGCAATATTTTTGATGATTTTATTTATTTATTCTTATAGTAACTCCCACCCCCGCCACCCCCAGTGGCACAGCGATATGTCTGCGGACTCACAACGCTACAAATCGGGCTTCGATACCTGTGGTGGTCAGAGCACAAATAGCACACCGTGTAGCTTTGCGCTTAACTTCAAACAAACAGACTTTTGTAGCTTAGTGCGAAAGTTTAAACACAATACATACCTTAAAAATAAAACAGGAAATTATGATTTTATGTTCAAAAAAAAAAACGTCCAAGTAGGAAGACACAGGAGTTTTAAAACGTGTCAATTGGAACTCGTGTGATTTGGTGAATATTCTCAAACCGGGTTTTCTTTAATGTACTTTGGGCGCCAGATTAGAGCTTATTTCAGAATTCTTACATACGATTATCTAGAGTTTAAACTGGAGCAAGGTTTCTTAAAGTGTATGTGGCTCACGAAAATGTCCGATCTCTAAACCTTTGACCAAAAGAAGTTTTCTGCGTTTTTGTTTCAGCTGAATATATTTGTTTAATATTTTCAAATGTCTAGCTTCAAACTATAAATTTTGTTTTCATTAATCGGTTGGAAAATTCTCTAGAAAAGAAAGAGAGAGACTGTTTGTTGTTAAGCACAAAGCTACACAATGGGCTATTAGTGCAGTGCCCACCAAGGGTATCGAAACCCGGTTTTTAGAGTAAAAAATAAGACAGAGAGAATGTGTAATATTCAACAAAAAAAAGGGGGGAACTCGACTCGCAATCTGCGGGTCGCGGGTTCGAATCCCCGTCCCACCAAACATGCTCTCACTTTCAGCCGCGGGGGCGTTATAATGTGACGGTTAATCCCATTATTCATTTGGTAAAAGAGTAGCCCAAGATTTGGCGGTGGGTGGTGATGACTAGCTCCCTTCCCTCTAGTCTTACACTGCTAAATTAGGGACGGCTAGCGCAGATAGCCCTCGTGTAGCTTTGCGCGAAATTAAAAAAAAAAATAGAAATAATTAAAATACTATTTATATTGTAAGCGCAAATCTGCACAATGAATTAATCTGCGCTGCGCTATCCGCAGAAATCGAACCCCAAATTTTAGCGTTATAGGCCTTCAATCTTACTGCTGACCCACCAGGAGGCGATCATATACATAACGGAGAGCGATATTAAATTTATTTCTTCAACTACGTACGTTGTCTCTTTACATATTAATCTGTGGAACATCAAATAAACCAAACCCCTCTATCTACATATTTAACACAGTTTTAGTCCGTGATTTATATAAAGTTGCTTGTCTTTCTATCTATTGGTATATCTAGAACTCTTATTCATTTTCCTACTTACTTGTCAGTTTGTCTTTATTTATCTATCTATTTTTCTCTCTGTCTGTCTATCTAATTAGATATACATACTTATCTTCGCTTCACAAATTACGTTTATACGACTTCCTGCCTACGTATTCACCAATTTACGATTACAAACATCTGTATGTAATACATAGTGTGGGACTTGATCGCATAGCAACTAAGAGGTTAACGTTTACTAAACACACACACACATACAAAGAACTGTGGGGTATTTTTGTTGGGGGGGGGGCGGCATCTGTCTTGATAATGTAAGACGACGTTTCGAGCTGCTAGCACAGATTCTCATCAAGTCAAACACTTGTAAACTTTATGTTGTAATCCCTTACACTTCTCGTGTTACTTTCACGTGATGGCCGATACTTTATGTTACTTTCACGTGATGGCCGATATTATATGTTACTTTCACGTGATGGCCGATATTATATGTTACTTTCACGTGATGGCCGATATTATATGTTACTTTCACGTGATGGCCGATATTATATGTTACTTTCACGTGATGGCCGATATTAAAATACACCAAGTATTTACCTAAATTTCAGACATTTTTCAACAATATGATAACATTGTAATATATTCAGTTGGTACAATACAAAATATTTATACAAACAAGTGTCTAATGTAATGAAATTTGATATGAAACAGTTAATTCAATACTGTATTGTAAGCAACTTTCAGGTGAAATGAAGTGTGAATAATTCAGGGAAGCGTACACAGTACGGCGATTAATTCAGTGCTGCATTGTAACAGAACTCCAGAGAAAGTTCAGGGAAGCGTACACAGTACGGCGGATAATTCAGTGCGGTATTGTAACAAAATTCCAGATGAAATTCAGGGAAGCGTACACAGCCTTGAACTTTGTCTGGAGTTTTGTTACAATATAGCACTAAATTAATCGCCGTACTGTGTACGCTTCCCTGAATTTTATCTGGAGTTTTGTTACAATCTAGCACTGAATTAATTGCCGTACTGTGTACGCCTACTTTAATTTCAATTGGAGTTCTGTTACAATACAGCATTGAATTAATCGCCGTAAAGCGTACACAGTACGGCGATTAATTCAGTGCTGCATTGTTACATACTTCCAGATAAAATTAATAGAAGTGTACACAGTACGATGGATAATTCAGTGTGGTATTGTAACAAACTCCAGATGAAATTCAGGGAAGCGTACACAGTACGGCGGATTAATTCAATGCTGTATTGTAACAGAACTCCAGGCAAGGTTCAGGGAAGCGTACACGGTACGGTGGATAATTCAGTGCGGTATTGTAACAGAACTCCAGACAAAGTTCAGGGAAGCGTACACAGTACGGCGGATAATTCAGTGCGGTATTGTAACAGAATTCCGAATCAACTTTCATACTCGTGAAACGAGTGGTCCTGTGGCGTTTTTACCGCCTGACTTGGAGCAAGTTTCTCCGCGATTAGTCAAACGAAAGCGCTCATATCGGGCAGTCCTGAAGCCATCAAACAGAAGAAAGGCTTAAATTGTACATCAAACTGCGTGCAAACGTTTTTTGTTTTGTTTTTCTACAGTCGAAATCGGAAAACAAAATCCACAAGTAAAGTGAGGACGTGTAATTTATCAGTAAATGTTATAGTTACATAATCTAGGCCTAAAACCGTGCGACAAATGTGAATTATATGTTGTTTTGGTGACGCAGAAGTGTTGAAGAATAGAATACTACTTTATATTTCTAATGTATTCAAATCACTTAAAACCTTCCGCCAGAAATGAGTTCAATATCTACTTTGATGCAACCTCGAGATACAAAAGAAAGTATAAGCTTACCGTTATACAGTTTCACATAGTTTTATCTAACGAAACAAGACTTACTTTCATGCAGCTTCACACAGTTGCACTTCACTAAACGAGGCTTACTTTCCTATAGTTTCACACAGTTGCACTTCACTAAACGAGGCTTACTTTCCTATAGTTTCACACAGTTTTATCTAACTAAACCCGTCACACCAAACATGTTCGCCCTTTCAGCCATGGGGACGTTATAATGTGACGGTCAATCCCACTATTCGTTGGTAAAAGAGTAGCCCTGCACGAAAGTAAGCCTTTTTTAGTGAGGTAAAGCTAAGTGAAACGGCATGAAACTAAGCCTTGTTTAGTTAAATAAAACTGTGTGAAACTACATGATATTAAGCCCTGTTTAGTGAAGTGCAACTGTGTGAAACTGCACGAAAGTAAGCCTTTTTTAGTGAGGTAAAGCTAAGTGAAACGGCATGAAACTAAGCCTTGTTTAGTTAAATAAAATTGTGTGAAACTACATGATATTAAGCTCTGTTTAGTGAAGTGCAACTGTGTGAAACTGCATGAAAGTAAGACTTGTTTAGTTAGATTGTTTGTTTGTTTTAGATTTCGCGCAAAGCTACACGAGGGCTATCTGCGCTAGCCGTCCCAAATTTAGTAGTGTAAGACTAGAGGGAAGGCAGCTAGTCATCACCGCCAACTCTTGGAGCCGGCATGGCCAGGTGGTTAAGGCGCTCGACTCGCAATCTGCGGGTTCGCGCCCCCGTCCCACCAAACATGCTCGCCCTTTTAGCCGTGGGGGCGTTATAAAGTGACGGTCAATCCCATTATTCGTTGGTAAAAGAGTTGCTCCAAAGTTGGCGGTGGGTTGTGACGACTAGCTGCCTTCCCTCTAGTCTTACACTGCTAAATTAGGGGATGGTTGGCGTCAAGAAGGGCATCCGGCCGTAAAAACCCTGCCAACACCAAAAATAGCGACCCCGTATAGATACGGGAAAAAGCTACAGAATAAGAAGAATTCTAACTTTAATAGTTACTCCAAACTTAAAAGTTGTACTTGCCAGGGCAATAAAACAATACGTGTTTCTAAACTAAGAATACAATCTTTATGTTTAAAACTAAATATCTTGCTCATTAATTATTTCCAATCAACCTAAAAAATAATTTTACGATAAGATAGCGAGTCAATTAAATAACTTCAATATTATTTATGTACGTTTTATTCAACAGAGTGCAAATTCATTTTAAAATAACCAAATTAATTTGAGCTATATCCATAAGGAACATAGTAGGAAAACTTTACTTTAAAAAAAAATGTGTGTTTTGTTTATATTTTGGAGCTACAGTAATATCTCGAAACGTATTCTTACAAATAAATTTGCACCTCTAATTTCCTCAAGATGGCGGGTCATGATGGCTCAAAAGTTAGCGTAACAGATTTTGATTGCGTCCCCTTACGGCAGAAATAAATTAAGAATTGAAAAAGCTGTACTTCCCGCTCACTAAATTTATCACCCATAGGAAATTTTCAATATAATGTTCGAAACTTGGAGAGAAAATGGACAGATATCATGATCAAGCCATAGAAGATTATAAATACCTTATAATACCACTGTTAATAACAAGACACGATACCACTGTTAATTAATTAAACAGGTTATCCAACTGATGCACGAAATGATAATAACAAAACACGATACCACTGTTAATTAATTAAACAAGTAATCCAACTGATGCACGAAATAGTATTAACAAGACACGATACCACTGTTAATTAATTAAACAAGTAATCCAACTGATGCACGAAATATTAATAACAAAACACGATACCACTGTTAATTAATTAAACAGGTTATCCAACTGATGCACGAAATATTAATAACAAAACACGGTACCACTGTTAATTAATTAAACAGGTTATCCAACTGATGCACGAAATATTAATAACAAAACACGATACCACTGTTAATTAATTAGACAGGTTATCCAACTGATGCACGAAATATTAATAACAAGACACGGTACCACTATTAATTAATTAAACAGGTAATCCAGCTGGCGTAGTACAAAGTTATAGAACACTGCTGTTTTTAGCCTAATTGTTTTTCTTCCATCAATAGTTTATTTTATTTCTTCACTATACGATCCACTAAAGAGATGACGTGACACACAGGCTTGTAAAGCGTAGAAGTCTAAGGCTGTTTAAAATATACAGTTGTGTAGTGGCGTTTGTACGCGAAATAATTGTTTGTGCGACGAGAATTTTGATTCCATTTCTTTTATCTTCAAATGTGAGAAGACGCGTCGAAACAGTTTGAGTTCTGTTCCCCTCCAGTAGCTGTGACAAACGGTCATATAGCCGATTGTCATCATCACGCGGAGCTCGTTATTGCTACTAATACGTGCTTTCGAATGGTCAGAGCCTCTCCTAACGATCACGACGGGTGGTCAGCTATCTGAAATACTTCTAGAGACTACGCTTCGCCTAATTCCGTGCTTGTCTGTCACGAGCTGCGATATTATTTCCAGGCTATCCACCATGCTGGCACCTACCGAGCTCACTCCCACCTCATGTCAACCCCCAAATAGAGACCAATAATCGCGTAGAATATAGTGATTGACTGTTTCATAAGAATTGTTTTTGTTGTTGTTGTTTTTTTGTGATATCATTAATTGGAAATTAATTTCAGTAATTTGATGAAGTTCTAGTCCACACGGTGGTTCGGCCTTAAATTTACAAACCTATAATGCTAAAATCCGGAGTTCGATTCCACCCTGTGTACAGAGCGAATATGTAGCTTTGTACTAAGAAAACCACCACCGACAACAAGAGAAATAAAGTTCGTTTAGGTTACCACACAGACTTTAAACACACAACAGCTGTACATGATAAAGATAGGTGTGTTAAACATTCTTACTGTGTTTGTAACTAAATAAACGAACACGGATCTCCGTTCCGTTTTGTTTGTTTGTTTTTTCCACCAAGTGGCAAAGCGGTATGTTTGCGGACTTACAGCGCTAGAAACCGGGTTTCGATACCTGTGGTGGGCAGAGCACAGATAGCCCTTTGTGTAGCTTTGTTTTTAACTACAAACAAACAAAACTCTGCTTCTTAAGAAAAATGTTGACTGGAACTGAAATGCGCTGGCAATGCAGACATATAGAGGGTGTCGTCGTTCCTGAGATGTCCTTGTTTAGGTTTATTGTGAAACTTACTGAACAACTTTGAAAAAGAGACCAGCAAGTTATGTATTTCCAAAGTAAGTAAGTTTTAATATAAAGACCCCCCCCACCCCACCACCACCACCACCACCAGTGGCTCAGTGACAAGACTCGGGACTTAAGATGCAAAAAATCGGGTTTTGATACCCGTGGTGGATAGAACAGAAATAGCTGATTGTGTAGTATTGCACTTAACAACAAAAAGAATCATCCGTATAAATCATTTTAATTTAAGTTCGATAAAATAATCAATCATTTGCATTTGCTTAAAATGGTGACGGGAATACGTTTCTCTTAGGCTTAAGAATACCCCTTTTTTTTGGGGGGGGGTCTAAATCGTAATTACATAATGGTTACCATTATGCTTAGCAGCTAATGTATTCTGATCCAGTATTTCTATTGCCACAAGATTTGCGGGTCGAATCCCCGTCACACCAAACATGCTCGCCCTTTCAGCCGTGGAGGCGTTATAAAGTGACGGTCAATCCCACTATTCGTTGGTAAAAGAGTAGCCCAAGAGTTGGCGGTGGGTGGTGATGACTAGTTGTCTTCCCTCTAGTCTTACACTGCTAAATTAGGGACGGTTAGCGCAGATAGCCCTCGCGTAGCTTTGCGCGCGAAATCCAAAACAAACAAACAAGCCGCAAGATTTATACCTATTGACCTTAACTCATGTATCAATATTAATTTTTTTCTTCTAATATTCATTTCATTCGAGAACCAACTTTACTTTTCATGAACTGTTCAGTAGTCCCTAATTTATCTATATCAAGTGGACAATTATTTCCATGCATAAAATATTTCTTTTAAAAATCGTTTCTGTCACTATCTTCTTCCGCCGTTTATGAAAAAGTAGTCCCTAAATGTCTTAAGATAAACAACTGTAATCAGTAGTTTTAAAATTAACAAAACCTTAAAACAAAACAATAATTATTAAAACTTTCATCCAGTGTATTCTATTTACATCAACGTTGGTAATTAACTCATTGACCTTTGTTATTAAGAAGTTATTATATAGTTATTCTTCAAATACTTAAGTATAACAAAATTAACGAATACTTTCAATACAGCAAGTATGAAAAAGTCAAACATCTAACAGTAAGAAACCGTCTGTATATTTAAGTAAAATTTTGTGCCAAGTTTTCAAAATAAACTCTACGACTTCTATTGTGACATATAAAACTCTACGACTTC
>NW_013669032.1:85387-92925 GCF_000517525.1 Limulus polyphemus
ATATAAAACTCAACGTCTTCTAATGTGACATATAAAACTCTACGACTTCTAATATGACATATAAAACTCTACGACTTCTAATGTGACATATAAAACTCTACGACTTCTAATATGACATATAAAACTCTACGACTTCTAATATGACATATAAAACTCTACGTCTTCTAATATGACATATAAAACTCTACGTCTTCTAATATGACATATAAACAATACAGTTAAGTAATCTAAGAAGTCTTACATTCGAAAATGTTTTTTTTTCTTTACTTGTTGTTATTACTATTAGCTGTATTTTTAAATTTCTTGGCTGTGAATCTTAAATTGGAGGGTAATGAATTAACATCGATAGATCGAGATTTCCAACAGAGGAACTTGGAGACCCTGCCAGTGTTACCTCTCACTGAAAATTTCTTCAAAAGATCATTGGGCTGTCTGAACCAGAAAATAAAAAAATAATACTTCGCCAAGAAATGAAAAATGCGTTGTTCGTGAAAACAAAACCCAACATAACGAAGACACCGAATTGGTGAATGTGATGCTTTTGTTGTATCTATTTGATATCTCAGTGTGTCTGTTGCTTCAACAATGATAGCATACAACAATTATTTCCTGATATATACACACACTTTAGATTTATAATGATGTTTACCTGAAAAGTTAATTGCACGTCCACGGACCCTAAGCGACACACAACAACTTTGCGGTAAAAAGTTAACGCCTTCTGGAGTCGTTAGATTCTGTCTGTGGACCTAAAAATTAGTCCTAATGTCTTAACCGCCTTCATTTCTTTGTATGCTTGCCTGACGGAACTAGAGCAATTTAACCACGCCTCCTAGCTCTCATAAATGGAACCCTTTATTAGGTTTTGTCAGTAGAGGTAGATACAACAATGCTATCTATTTTCAAGGATGTTGTATCTAAATATCCGTCTAGGTTGCGAAGTAAAACTGGTTTCCATGGTATTAGGCTTCACGATGGGATAACAGAACACTCTCATTATAGTAGCCTAATATCGGTCTGCTAAACAAAAATGTTTAGTATAAGACTTGTTTAGATAAACAGTTTTTAATAATAATAAAAAAAGGCTCCTCAAGGATCTAAGATATTCAGCTTTATTTGCTAACTTTTGTTGCCACGTGGCTATAGTTTCTTTAAAGGTGTGCATGAACCAAGATAAGGTTGATAACGTAAATATACGTGATTTAAAAAATCGCAGTGCCTTACATTAATTATTACAAGCAGGTTTTTCCCTCCGTTTATCAAATTGCTTTCCTGTAGTTATCATTATATTTTGTTGTAGATTATGTCGATAATTATCACGTACAGTCTCGTGCGCAGAATTACTTCGAACCCTTTATTTTATACCATTTTTACTTAATTATTGGGTTGAAATTGTCACCTAATAAGTTTTAAGTATGTGGGTTTTTTTTCCTTGTTATTAAATCCAGGTACTCCGATTTTGAGTTGGAGAATGTTTTTTAAGTTAATATTCTATAAATGTAAATAGTTCGAAAATCAAATCATTTTTAAAGCGTTTCATCCTATGCTGTTATTGGCATGAATTAAATACAACTCCTAGGTTGCATATTACATGACTTTATTCCGAGAGATGCCTCATCTGTAATTTTATTCTTGTACAAAAAAAAAATCACTTGCCACTTGCAAAAGTTTGAGTACGTTATATCAAAACGACTTTGATTAAGCTAATCGGTAAGCCACTTGACAGCCACAACCAATATAAAGTTCAGAAAGAAATTATTGCATCAGAAGCACATTTTCACATTGTTTGGCTTTCGTAGAAAGTGTGATGCAATCAAAAATTGAACGCTGTGGGATAGAATATGTAACATCCTTTTTCGACGCTAGATATTCTTACGCTCAGACCATTAAAAATGTGTTCAGATTGGGGATTTAGAATTTTTAAAACGAGGATATTCCTTTTGCTTAATGGCAATAGAAAATGGGAATATGGATCAATTTGGGGTATTGGGACCACCCAGAAAGAGACCCGTCACAAGGCGTATCTCACCAGAGTCCTGTAACAGGTGAGAATCTACGAATTTTGAGATCAGTAGCAAAAGTCGTCCGTAGTACTCAAACAACATTACGCAACACAATTAAGAAGGACCTCCCTCTGGAAAAGTGGCAGAAGTCACGTGTACACAATTTATTTTCGCGACGTATCTACTAAACTCTCACATATATTAAGGATCTGGATAATAAAATGGGTATCCGTACTATTCCACACGAAGACATACTGGTCAGGTCACGATCGGATTGCTGAAACGAATGCTGCTTTTTATAGTCCTTGTACAGTAAGTGGCTTACGGAAAGGCAGAAGGGAAATGTGATGTGCTTTGGGCATGACAGTCTCACGATGGAGCATTTTGTCATGGAAACTACGCTACATAGCTATTGTCAATTCGCACGTTCGTCAAATAGGGAATGGTGATATGGACTGTAACGACGTGGTGAGGCTCCAAAATCGTTTTAGCATAATGTACTCAACATCTGTATACTTACTTAATCTACATAAATAACTAATACATGTCTTAATTTACTGCATAAAATCCTGATATCGTTAATATCAACGACATTTATAAAAATGTATTTGATAAGGTTCATTTCATGCGGAGATGATTATAAATATAACAAGTTCTATTTACACGCATAAATCACAAATGTACAAAAGAAAAAAAGAAAGGCTAAGACACTGGTAAGTGTATGGACTATTATCAATCATTCAATCTTGAGATTCTCACGTAGTGTCTAAAAACAAACTATGACTTTGTCACGTAGTGTCCAGCATACTGTCATTTCATCTAGCTTCTAAGAAATACACCTGTCTATCACATACAATAAAAGATCAAACTTTATGTATTTTCAAAAACCCACCAGACTGTCATGTAGCGTCCAGAAAACCCACCAGTCTGTCATATAGTGTTCAGAAAACCCACCACTTTGTCTCGTAGTGTCCAGAAGACTCAACAATCTGTCATGTAGTATCCAGAAAACCCACCAGACTGTCATGTAGTGTTCAGAAAACCCACCAGTCTGTCATGTAGTGTTCAGAAAACCCACCAGTCTGTCATTTAGTGTTCAGAAAACCCACCAGTCTGTCATTTAGTGTTCAGAAAACCCACCAGTCTGTCATTTAGTGTTCAGAAAACCCACCAGTCTGTCATTTAGTGTTCAGAAAACCCAACACTTTGTCTTGTAGTGTCTGTCCAGAAGACTCGACAATCTGTTATGTAGTGCCGAAAAAAGGCATCAGGTTCGGATGTAATTTTCAGAAAAACATCAATACAGCATTTATTATTTAAAAATCATTAGTTTTTTTATGTACTTTCCGATAACAAAAACAAGACATAGCGACCAAAAATATCTTTAAAAGAGTGCTTTAGTCTGTTACGTAGAGATAAAGAAATCCTCATATTGCCATGATAACCAACAATGTATCTCATATCGTGGACAGTCCTCTCGAAACACTTTAAAAACATCTCAGTACTGCACGACTCACTTTTAGACACGTTTTTTATTTCTTCCTCTTCCTTTTTATTTTAACTAAATAACAAAGACATCTTCAATCCAGTAGGTATAGAGTGATTCACTCCTAGAACCCGTGGGGTGTCATGCTGAGACCAAACCACCTCACTCGATCTACCACGTAAAGGACGGCTTCTTTTTTTTTTTTTGAACCCCTGTAGTCTCTCATGCAGTGCGTTTGCGGGTCATGCTTTGAGAGTTTAACCACTATGACATGTCCAACGTAGTTTAAGTTTAGTCGTTTGTGTGATGGGATACTCGCGTTGTAAATTTCGTGTAGTATTTTAATTTTTTGTTTTTTCACAAACTAAGTTTTGATTAAAAGCTTTTTTTATTAATTGCACATGTTAATATGCAAATGCACCGATACACGTTATTAAAGTGTGTCACAACAGACCATGAACAACAGACCATGACGATAGATACAGTATAAGTGTCCTTTCTAACTACAAGGAACGAGGTGTTCAACGCACTTCGTACTTATGCACGAAATGTTGGTATATCAATAGCTTTAACACACTCCATATAATTGAGGGTCGCGGGTTCGAATCCCCGTCACACCAAACATGTTCGCCCTTTCAGCCGTGGGGGCGTTATAATGTAACGAACAATCTCACTATTCGTTGGTAAAATAGTAGCCCAAGAGTTGGCAGTGGGTGGTGCTGACTAGCTGCCTTCTCTCTAGTCTTACACTGCTAAATTAGGGACGGCTAGCGCAGATAGCCCTCGTGTAGCTTTGCGCGAAATCCAAAACGAACCAAACCGTATAACTTATAACTGTACAAACGCTGGAAACTTACAACACTAGGCAAACTATGCTCATAAGAACACCGAAGAAACCCTGATTTGAAATTCGTGGAATTCCAAGGCCAGTCGTACAATGACAACTTTTTGTTTGTACTTAACTGTTTAGTAAAATATGTCGTCAATGTCAGCGAACAGAAGGTAGTCTTAATTTAAAATCATAGCATAAAAAGAGATGAACATTATAAAAATTCCAACTTATTATCTGGCGCACTAACAAGGCCAACCAGTCAGGCCTAAAGTTTCATCTGATAATTCTGAACGTGTCCTTCTTCTCGACGTTTATTATAAAATATATATTTGTTCTATGTAGCCCACCTGACTTCAAGGTGGTAGAAGTGAGAAAAAAATTGTGAATTAACATCCAACATGTCACTTGAATTAATTGAAATCAGTCCCTAATGATTATTGAAATTATTGGTTTACATCTGTTAATAACATCAGGTCACAAAATGTTTTGGATGTATATGTTACTTACTAACGACTTAAAATGGTGCATAAACTCTTTGTGTAATGCCCAGATTTTAACGTGTTGGGCTGTGGCTCAAAAACGGTCTGGGGCTCGACATAAACTTAAAATTGTGCATAAACTCTTTGTGTAAGGCCCAAATTTTAACGTGTTGGGCTGCGCATCAAACGGTCTGGGGCTCGACATAAACTTAAAATTGTGCATAAACTCTTTGTGTAAGGCCCAGATTTTAACGTGTTGGGCTGCGGATCAAAAACGGTCTGAGGCTCGACATGAACTTAAAATGGTACATAAAATATTTGTGTAAGGCCCAGATTTTAACGTGTTGGGCTGCGCTTCAAACGGTCTGGGACTCGACATAAACTTAAAATGGTGCATAAACTCTTTGTGTAAGGCCCAGATTTTAACGTGTTGGGCTGTGGGTCAAACGGTCTGGGGCTCGACATAAACTTAAAATTGTGCATAAACTCTTTGTGTAAGGCCCAGATTTTAACGTGTTGGGCTGCGCATCAAACGGTCTGGGGCTCGACATAAACTTAAAATTGTGCATAAACTCTTTGTGTAAGGCCCAAATTTTAACGTGTTGGGCTGTGGGTCAAAGGGTCTGTGGCTTGAAATTTCGTGCAACTAAACACGATCCGCCATTTCAGCGTTAGATGTGTTACAAAAGTGACATTCAACTCCCGTTATTTAGTTCAAAAACAGGTCAAAATCTTTATGACGAAATGAGAGCCATCTCTACCTAAACCTTTGGGGTATCTGACTTGACCGATTAGACCACTTGCGCATAAGGCGCCGTTCGTGTAAAAATTTTCCAATTCCTATCTGTCTACAAGCTCAGGTTGCCTGAAAGGTCAAACAGAGTTCACTTGTCGGTATTTTTAGGGACATTTCTTGGAGTTTTATGGTAAAATGTTTTAATTTTTAAAACAATATGACGTTTTCTAATCCCACTACTCGGTAAGTAACCCTTAACCTTGCATTATTATTATTCAAACAACGCTTACCTACAACTCCAGCATTCTTTAGAGCATTAATTAAAATCACCAGATCAACAATCAGTTGATATAATACCGAGAATTGAAATATGAAAACAGTACGAAAGTTGTTTTATTCGCTTTATTAATGTTCTTGAAATTTTTTTTTCCCTGTTGGAAGGAATAGGAAGTAAAATCTATAAATACAAATATAAAACAATTATTTTTTTATGATAAAAAAGAATTTAATTCTCTTACAATCGATTATCAGTCTGTAATGTTCACACAAGTCCTGCATAATTATCAACGCTCTTATGAACATAGTAAGTAGTGATATGAAATGTCTGAAAGTTCGAGGTTCGAGCAACAAGTATTATCTATTGCAAAAATACTCAGTTTTGGCCTGCCCTGAAAATACGCGCGCACCTTACTATCTAAATGCGCATGCACGCGTACTACATTTCAACGAATATAAGTGTATTTCAGTAGACATTTTGTACAACATATTAAAAGTATCATTCTTTTTAAAAAAAGTCTAACGTTATGTTGTAAAATAACATTATAAATTTAGTTATTGACAGTATTAAGTACGGTACAGCTTAACCCTAACTAAACTATAGCGAAAATGTACACAAGTTACAATGTTAATGTATCTCTATTATCGAACATAGGCCGTACTTGATAAAAGCTTAACTAATATTAGGCCTAAGACAAGTGGACTTGTATATTTCGGTGTCTGCGATTAGAATTATTTTGTATTATTCTAGAAATCTTGTATTTATAGAAATATAGATAATAATTTCACTACAAACGTTTTGCGGGTCCTTGCTGTTAAAAATATTCAAAATTTCAGTTTTCAATAACACACTTATTCATAGAGCTCACATTAATGTAAATGTTTGACTTGAAAGCGCGTAAAACGTAAAAAATGAAAATTACAAAAATTATAAATACGCATAAGGAATCTGGTGATTCATGGTTCGCGTCCTATTGCCTTAAATTACTGCTTCGCACTTTGAGCCCATGGGTGTGTTATAAGTGGGATGGTTCAAATACCAATATTCTATTACAGCAGCCCAAGAATTAACAGTTGTTGCTACTAACTAACTACCTTTTCTGTAATCTATAATCTCAAAATAAAATGTGGCTGGGATGGGTTCAAAAAACGAGAAAAGTATTATTTTAAGTTTAGTATCGTGGATGGAATCTAGAGCAGTCACTCGTCTTTAGGCTTAACTTACGGGCCTCTACAACCTTCTGAGCTGATATTAATTAGGCTTAGCTTCTTTCAAAAGAGCATTAAAGAGAATATATATATATAATATGTGGTGAAGTTAACTTTTCTCCTGTCTAGTACGAATCTCGATTGAGAGTACACACACACACACACAAATAAGATAATAATGGCGTAATTCACTATTGGCATTATCTACATCAAACTAGGCTTAACGCACTAAGACTCAAGAATTGATGCAAAAACGTACACGACGACACTAAAGCAACCGTCGTAGGTTAAAACAACGAGATTAAAACAACACTAGATTTATATCAACTGAAGTACACGTGTCGTAAGTTTAAAACCATGTAGACACTCCGAAATTAATCACAGTCACCAGAAGTTGAAGAACATTAAAAGGCCCGAAACTATATATATTTACGTCATCTAATAGCAATACGCGAATTTTTAGTTAATTATTAAATAATAAGAATATTTCCGAGCACTAGCTCTATTAGTGGAAAAT
>NW_013669032.1:93863-104683 GCF_000517525.1 Limulus polyphemus
ACTATATATATTTTACGTTCATCTAATAGCAATACGCGAATTTTTAGTTTAATTTATTAAATAATAAGAATATTTCCGAGCACTAGCTCTATTAGTGGAAAATATTATTACTTTTCTTCTGACACTTTTTTTTTCTGCAGCACAGTACAAGAGTAGAATTAGAGATTGCTGAAATAATCTTTATGGTTTGTTTCACAAAAATAAAAAGGTATTTTTTTATATAAATGAAGATAATAGTGGGGTGGGGTGACGTTAAAAGGTTTGGAGAACTTTAGAACATGCTGAATAAGTCATTAACAAAGGATTTTCTTGATAGCAACAGTACTTCTGAATCTTAGAAATCTTACCGCGTGCAAGTGTTACCTAGTCATGAAAAAATATATTGTTACGTCTCCGTTTGTTAATTAACTTTCCGTAACTTCGTTCCGACGAAACTTAAGCGACACAAGTTCTTTCTTAATAAAAACTGGTTTATTCTTTATGAATATAACTTTACCGATACACTCAACTTCAACAATCACGCTAAACAAACGCTATAACAACGAACGTGCTCAATAATACTTCTGACTGTAGATCAATTACTCACTAACTATACACACATTACTTTATCTTCATCTCGCGTCACGTTGTCCCCTCTTATATATATACCAAACTACCCTATATCTAGCAAATACTAGAGCATTCGCCAAGATACGGGATAGTTCCAGAAACGTGGCGTCACAGTGGTCATGTGACTCGCTGACGCAACAATATTTATTTGCATACGGATAAACATTTTTGTTGAATTAATTACTTCTGTAACGGAAGTAAAACTACCACATAGTTCATATGTATATTTATACAAATATATATACATACCTACCTTCCCCCACCCTAAGTGGTTCGGTGGTAAATCTTTAGTCTTATAATATAAAAATTCGGGTTTTCGATACCCGTGGTGGGCAGACCACAGATAACCCATTTTGTAGCTTTGCGTTTAACAACAACGAAACGAAATATATATATGTGGTTTTAGTTATGCATGTACATGTAAATATTATGTACTTCTAATATGTCTAATTAACAAGAAAAGTATGTCGTTCAGTTCGTAATGTTTGTGATCTTGTTTGTTTGTTGCTGTTGTTGTTGTTGTTTTTTTTTGCAATTTTACAAAAAGAAGTGGTAATGAATCCAGCTACTACATATAGCAACAATAATCATGATAAGATTTCTGTTTCACTTTCCAAATTTATTTTAAAATATGAATACAAAGCAGAGAAAACTATAAAACCGTTGAAAAACATTTATTTTATATAAGAGATTAGTCTTAACATGCTCTGATTTTGCTTAAAACTCAAGTCGTTCTAGATTTATTCTTGTCATTCGGAAGGTTTGACCACAGCACGTGCAAAAATCACGAACTTAGGTCACAGCTCTTTCTCAAACGTTACCTTCATATGACCTTGGGCAACAACAACAAGCTGTTGGCTGATTAAGAGCTAGCGGGATGAGGTCGGCGACAAAATACTCGTGTTTGACCAGTTAGACAGTAACAAGACTAATTTAAAACCTTCGATTAATTAGTGTAAAACTAATTAGTAAAACTGATTAATTAGTGGAAAATCCTTAATGTGGTTTTAGAAAGAAAGAACAAAATAATTAAGCTTTTAGATAATAATTTTTATAACATTTCGTTAGCTGATCCGTATAGCCACAGGTCAATTAATCAATTTGACAAATATAACCTTCGTATGAACAATTTATAAATAAGGGTGAACAAAACATTATTAACAAACTTAACTTATAAGTTTTATCGCTTCAAGAATTATAACCATCGTAACCTTGTTAGAAAAAAAGACATTACTGATCTGTTTATATTTGATTTTGAACGATATCCAATAGTTATTTTAGGTTACGTAAAAAAAGACGTCTATGCTTTATTATTTATACAAGAATTGTGTTTGTTTTAAAGCAAAGCCAAATTGGGCTACCTGCTGTGTCCACCGAGGGGAATCGAACCCCTGATTTTAGCGTTGTAAATCCGAAGACTTACCGCTATCCCAGCGGGGGACTTCTATTTAGAGCTTTTCTTGAATTGGGTGTGTCTATCGCGGCGAATCGAACCTAGGATTTTAGCGTTGTAAGTCCGTAAACTTATCGCTGTCCCACCGGGGGACATTTATATAATAATTTCTGTCTGTTGTTTTTTTTTTTTGGATTAGAAATTGGATTACTAGAAATTCTATTGGATTCCAAATATCCTTGTTTGGCATCACTGCAACATTAGATTGGTAACAAATTATTAGATTGTACCGTTATGTTTGAAGTATGTCTTAATCAGCATCGAGCAACAAATAATCTTAATTACAGAAATATTGTAGTTGCTCTGTGGACTATTTTGTTTTGTTTGTAGTTATATACAAAATGGGCCATCTGTGCTGTGCCCCCCACGGGTTATCGAAACCCGGTTTATAGCATTGTAAGCCCGCAGACATACGCTGTGAATGAACTACCTTGTAACGCCCCCCCCCCCCCCCACACACACACACAGTGGCACAGCGGTGCGTCTTGCAACGCTAAAAACCGGGTTTCGATACCCGTGGTGGGCAGAGCACGGCTAGCCCGTTGTGTAGCTTTGTGCTTAACTACAAACAGCAACTTCCTTAATAAAAAGTAGTTTTCTTCCAGCACGCACGTGGTTATAACGGAAGATTCTTCAGAAATAGCTTTGTTTTATGTAGACAGGAGTACGTAATCACACTAAATACGTCAGTTTTTATATTCGAGTATGTTCACGGTTCCTTATCATCTATTATCATAAACCTGGTCTTCCCTGCTACTCCCCCCCCCCACCCCCATCTTCTTCCACGATGAAGAATAGGGTGTGCTCAGTTTCTACAGTCTCTAATGTCCCTCTTTAACACAGTCCCTATCGTGCCAGTACGCCACCTCCCTTGACGGTAAGGAATGCAGCTGAGAAAATATTTCAACATTAAAACAAAAAACAACAAAAAACATCAACATAAAATTAGAGTAATTTCCAAAAGTCGACTAAATCGAAAAATGCGTGGTAGTTTAATACGATTTTCTTTTACGACGAAATCTCTAGCCTCACGGCACCGAATAAACCGAGTGTTTTTTGTTGTTTTTTTTTCCGGACCTTGTTAACAACCAGGAAATGAGGACAAAATGCACTCACTTGAAAATCAAAATAAGGTAATTATATTGCGATTTTTACGATAAAGAAATGATTCTTGACGTAATAACAACCGAAATGAAATTACGTCTTTATATAAATAGTGTCTTACACCGTGTAATATGAGCTGATAACCTTTTTTTCTTTTTCAGTAACTTTACAATTGGAAAATAGCCTCGAGACGCGAGTTTCAAAGCGGTTCCAGCCGTTCAATTTTATGTAAATACAAACCTATGATTAAAGAGCCGAATATATTGAAAAATACAACAGATGTCTTAATAATTGACTAGACGTATGTGAATTAACGTGTATAAAGTTTTCACTTTTATTTTGATAATTAACAGTGGATTTCAGCGCATGCGCTTTGCTCCAGATATTCAATACAAATTACAATTATAAGGATAATCTCGTTGTTCATATTTTCGTTATTTTAAAAACGCTCGAAATATGCCTGCAGGACTAGCAATATGCACGAGATTCGGGTCGTTCTGGAATGTAATGAGATGCCAAGAATACGTCCAAAGTATTCTTTACATCTTTAAATTAATAACATTTTCCCCGAATATTACACATTCACCAATGTTTTTACATTGTAATTAAGATTTCATGATCATGTTAATTTTTACAACTTGTCTCCAGCGTGTGTATGTTCGACTAGACAAGTTATATCGTCATTATGTATATATATATATATTTTTTTTTTTTTCATTTGCTAATGTTGATGTTACGCGATCTTCCAATTTTATCGGTAACACAAACGTTTGAAATACAGTCCAAAACTATTACTATTGTCTTTGGTTCTTCAGCAAACGTACGATATAAATATTTTAATGAGAATTGCCGTGTTAAACTTAAAGTTTCAAACTAACCCGAGTTATGTTTGAGCAACGGAGCTGTTGTAATAAAACATTATCAAAATATTGACACTTACTTTTTAAGTAGAACTTTGGACCTCCTGTTGATTTTTCAGATGGAAAGAAGACAAAATAAAGCTTTCCAAAGATACCGTCTAGTCACTCAAATTCGTAACTCGAATTTATTTGTTTTTTTCTTGGCGAACAAAACCAAATCCGTGCTTCTTCTTCTTTACATTTGACCCTGTAGTGTTATAAAGTAGCCCTCACAAATAATTCTACAGACCACGTGCTGTCGTCTCACGAGCTACGAGCTATGACGTGGAAATCATACCAAGCAAGTTTGACAATTTGATTGGCAACCAGAAAGTTGGCCTTTCCACGTGCTTGCGGACTAACCTCCAATCAGACAACTTGTTATATATCCCGCCGTAAAACTCATATATTGAATGTTATGAAACAAAATCCCAGAGCTTTTGGTCAAATGCAGAAAAATACTTCCAAATGGAAAAACGTAGTAAAAATAGGCGCGTATAAAGAAGAACTAGAAGTCAAAAAGACTCAAAGACATATCGGTTACTGTATTCAAAGGGTTAAGTTCACAGAAATTACAGATATGTGAGGTAAGTGCTCGTGCAAACAACAGAACATAGTAATTTCTGGCCGAGATAGGGTGGGGAGCCCCTGAAGCAGAGGCGGTGTTAAAGGCTTATGTTCAAGCCACGACGGTTTCCACACCCATCAGATACAATGTACAGTGCTTAAAAAAAAACAATAACAGAAGGTTTTAATGTACGGGTCTAACCTCAAGTTGCTTTTGCTAGCGATCGTGTGGAGAATAATGAACTGACCCAGATGGATGAGAAGAACCATTAATCAAGTGCTGGTAACTAGGAAACGTCAGATTGAGATATTGTCTTTTATTTACTTCCTAGTTGCACAACTTGTGTCTATTTTCATAAGTTTATATCAAACACTAAAAAAAAAAAATATCGCATTCATAAAAACATGCTATTTTTCAAAACCTCTCCTACATACTGATAAGAACCTGTACAGCTATTTAAAAACTTTGTCCCTTTGTGATATATATATTTTTTTACAACATCTACTTTGCGCTTTCTAATGTTTCCACTGTGAGGGAATCGATCCCCGGATTTTGATGTCGTAAGTCTGTAAAATGTCCCACCGGTTAATTAAGTCAAAATCGTTTTTTATTCTAAAAGTGTTCTTCTAAGGTTATGTGCCAAATGCTAATATTTTTTCTCCCTAATCGTGTAGTACTAACAAACATACATTTCAGGAGAATTGTGTTGTGAATGTCTAAGTATCTTGGATCACCAGTTGAATTTAGAATTCTAGCGAAAGTTTAATATCACCTAATGTCCCCACTTTTGATTGAGTTGAACATAGTTTTCATAGAAGCACCAACTGTGATAAAATTACTACCGTTTAAACTACTTACAAGTTTTGTTTTGTTAATATAAGTAACGTAAGCCTTCCTAATTAAACTGATTTATACCAACAGTAAGATTATGTTTTGAAATACGAAAAAAGAAATTGTCTATCAACCCTAAAATTGTTTTTGAAATGAAAATGTCGTTAATGAATATTGAAATATTTTGAATAACTGATTCTGTGGGCCACGTGTGATAAGAGCGTGCAGTGAGTTAAGTAGAAGCATGTTTCTTCAACTGTAGGCTAAATGAACTCCAAGAAGTTCATCTTCAGTACATTTCTCTCATGACCAGAGAACGTCCCTTGAGGCCTGATTCGTGTTGTCTGATGAGGACACTGGGAGATAACACTTTCTCTAATCAGATTTATTTCAAGTCTTACAGCTAAGATGTCGATAATATCGGTCCCTTGAAGCAAGGCCATTCAACAGACTAATTTCTTATTCGAAGTAGGGGATTATTAGACATTTAAAACTGACCGCTAAGACAAATTTAAGCCATATAACTAATGGTCGTCACGCGATCTTCTGACAGGAATGTGGTACTCGGGTATTCCGAATTCTCAGAAAAGTGCCTTATGGTTTTCTAGGAGGTAACCCATAGCTTAAATGGTGAAAGAGTAACCCGTTTTGATACCAGGAGGCGCATAAAATTGGATTACCACATCAGCACCGTTGGAACCTGTGTTGAATTTAAACAGTCTGGTTTTACGAACTCGTTATTCAGAAACTAAGATACACTTGCCGTTTATATATGAACACTGAGTTTTGATAAAAGAAAAAAGGGTTAATAATGCGAATACGATCGAAAACATTTTGTTTCTTTCATTGATCAGTTCCATCTCTTAACCGCTTCACTTTTAGCATTGAAATATTTTATAACCCCAGGGTGTACATCAAGCATGATTCCCACGCGAATCTGCCACGATTCTGTCTATATGTCTGTCCAGAAAAGATCTACTCCACGAAACTTTACGATGTCTTTCTTCTTGTTGCCCGTGACAACCTGTAAAGAGCATCCACCACTCTCACAAGGTCAACGAATTCTTTTTTGGAGTATGTTTTTTGATTTCAACCCGAGGATGATTTTGAAAGGTTTAAAGCAACCGCCAGGATGCATCCCTGATTAAATATATTCTACCATCTTTGCCAGTTCTTCCAAGCTGGTTATATGAAGTTATCGGAATGCTTTGTAAACAACTTCGTATTTGTGTTCCTTATTTGCTTTCATATTAACCAACTCAAACACTTGTTCTGATTATGAGCGCCAATTCCTAACATTATGGAGATGGTGTTGATTGGTACTCAGTCCATATGTTAATAACCAGTCCTGGTTGAAGTCGAACAGTTGATTGGTTGAATCGGTAAATTCTGTAACCGATCTCTTTTATTTTGAGTGTATGCAACCATCGACAGACTGTCTGCCATTCATACTTTACCTCCCAGCATTACATTGAATCAAAGTGCTAATGTCAGTTCATTCTATGTAGCCTAGAGGTTCCTAAACTTTTGATTTTCTCCACCCCGTTTTGCCGATCTTGTGACCGCCCTTCCCTCCACCTATTATTATAATGAATTATAGTTGTAAAACCAATGCTACATATGAAAAAATAAAAACAAAATAAGCAGGCTTAACAATCAGTGAGATTTAGGTGAGTTTCTGTGTATTGTTTATTTTAGGCCTTCTAGACCCACTCACAATTAAGGAAAACTATGAACTCGTGTGTTGTGATGTGTATAACATGCTATTATTTCCAAATGTTCTTACACTAGCGATTCAATGTGAATATTGATTTAAAAAATCAGGTGTTTACCATGTTTTGAAGGTTATGAGCGGCCTGAAAAATAAGGTTTCTTTGGCTGGTTTAGAATTTTCCTGCAAAGCTGTCCCTAATTTTGAACTGGTAGACTTGAGGAGAAAAGGCCACTCAACAACAGCCACCGCCAACTCTTGAATAGTGGGTTTTGATCGTCAATCTTATAACACATCTACGATCCAAAAGATCTTTTCTGCGGCAACGACATTCAAATTATGAAAAATTGGAAACATTAACCACTAAATCGCGCTAAGTTAAAAAATATACACATACAAAATGGAAAAGAAACGATATTGGCTATTGAATGAGTATATTTGTTAACTTCATTTACATTGCGATTGTTTCCATGATTACCAGGGAGTTTTCAACTTAGTGAATATAAAAATATATCGTAGAATTAATTACAGAAGTGGTTGAAATGGTGTTCTAGGTCGGCAACAACACATTAACGTTTTCACTTTGGCCTCAAAATGTGAAAAATATAGTGGAATAATCCAAAGCCTTTTCTTTTCTTTAGGCTCGATTCCTTTCTTTAGTACAAAGATACGCATGAGCTATCCGAACTTTGTCCGCTACGGGGATCGGCCCCCGAATTTCAATGTTCTAAGCCCTGAAGAGTAGCCGCTGAACGACAGAAAAAAATTAATAATAGAAACCTAACAAACGTTAGGTGTTAAATGGGAAACCACCAAAGAAAGATACCGAAAATATCGGTTTTTAGCATCATAATCCTTGATGTATTTCACTCAAACCGGAAAGTCGAGTGTACAACATCATTAAGATGCTTAAGGAATAAGAAAATTAATTCAACTTCGGAATAGCTACTATACGTGTTTTCCAATGATTTCACGCTAGGTGTTGAGTTTCTTTGTCGAACGATATAAAATGATATATTTATGAACAGGAAGTGAAAAGTTCAATGATAACCAAATAGGAGCTGGAGAACGTTATATATATAACAAAGATTTTGAAGTAAACAATAAGCAAGTCAACCACAGCTAATATAAAAGTTGGGTGGAACGGAATGTATCAAAACTACATTTTGACATTGTTGGACTTTTCGTTGGTTCTGTGATGCCACCAAACTTTGGTGTGTGTGTGTGTGTTTTGGGGGGTAAGGGTGTGTAAGAATCTTTTCATACTCTCAGATCCGAAATATATGTTCAGATCGAGGATTTAAAACTTTCAATACAACAATATCCCTTGTAGTTAATGACATTGGAAAATAAAGCAATGTGGATCAATTTGGGGAACTAAGCCCAACAAAAATCCGTACTCCAATTGTGGTAAGCAAAGAGCGACGTCTAATAACAGGTGAAAATTCACGGACACAAAGGTCATTGGTAAAAAGCCGTCTATATAGCCTAGGCAACAGTACACAACATAATGAAGAAGGATCTCTATCTGGAAAACAGACATACGAGGTATTGATGGATTCACCAACCATATCTTTCGTTCAACCTTTGCATACCTCTAGCAGCTGGAGAATGAAATGAGTATTCATGCTATCCCATAAATTCTATAAATTTATGTGCAATCGAACTGTTGAAACAGGCTCTGGGAAACAATCGCTCTGGTGCATTAGATGGATCATGGAAAGCTAGCAGGGAGGAGTGGTGTGGCTCTTGATTGTTTGACCGATGTTCCCATTCTTCAGGCCTCATTGACACATGTTATACAGCGCTAGAAACCGGGTTTCGATACACGTGGTAGGCAGATCACAGATAGCCCATTGTGTAGCTTTGTGCTTAATTACAAACAAACCCATTCTTTAGGTAGCTTTCTACAATCAGGAATCATGTTAGTTTTAACTCTAGCAGGTGGCTGTTGTAAATCACAATGAGAAAAACTGTTCGAAGATTAACTGTAGGTATTCTTCCTTAAACTTCTTGATATACTAATGTTAACTTGGCGGATTTTGAAGTTTAAAAGGGGAAATGAGGATGACAATAGTAACCAGCGTTGTAGTAACTTGTGTTGTTTCTTTGATCATCAAATCTTGTCATGACAATTACTGAGAAGGAACAGAGGATATACGAGTTGATTTATAAAAGATGACGAATCATGGGACGGAGCACACAACTACGGAAGGATACACACATCAATGGAATAATGAACATAATCACTGAATGATAAACACAATCATATCACAATGACGTCCCGTGATTATGTGCATCATTCCGTTAATGTGTGTGTTGATTCACACAATCACGGAACGATTCACACAATATCACAGTCTCTTCGGGTACTGAATTATTAATAAGTTCTGATCAAAAGTAAACTTTCTGTATAGATCAGAACTAAGAACTAACGTACGAATTAATGAAGACATTTGTACGTAACAAACTAGAAAATGATAATTTCATGAATCATCTGTTTATAAAACTTGAAAATCAATCAACCACTTTGTCATAATATAAATAACTGTTTAGTTTAGATATTACTGATTAACTTGTTTTTGTCAGTGAATATTTTATTATTGTTTAGTTTTTGTTATAATAAGAGTTAAAAGCAGACGATTGTAAGAAGTTTTGTTGATAATTCATTGATGTTGAGACTATCAAACGTCACGTGCAATACATTGATGTCGAGAATATAGAATGCTGACAGACGATTAAGTGATAAAGATATATATAGCGTGAGACGAGCGGAAACGGCAGACGGATAATAGCAGAAAAAAGTAAAGTTACAAAAGGAACAATTCGGGGTGAAGTTAATTACCGTAGAAGTGATAGGCCTAATGATTGACATAGGCCTAACGTTGAATATGTTAAAGTAAGACTAACAGTAGAAAAGGAGATTAAAAATAATAATTTTATTCCGTCAAAGCATGGTTCTAAAGTAATTGAATCAGCCTGGGTGCACTTTGACTAAAGGAACAGAAGATCTTCAGAGGAAATAAGACCAAACGATTACGGTAACTCGCGCCACAGTTGTAAGTGAATAACACACAGAATACTAGTGCGATAGTAATAGAGAAAATAGTTCGACTTGTCAACCGAAATTCTAAAGTAATTGAATAGGCCTAAGTGGACTTTTGACAACAAGAAGCTACCTATATATTAATAGTGTTTATGATATGCCTGTAATCTCTATAGTGTGAAGACTTTGTTGTACATACCTTTAACTTGTTCTGAATATATATATATATTATTTGAAAACAAGTGAAGTGCGAGCTGTTTCTTCATCGTTGAATTTATCGCTAACAAGTCACAGACACCTGGTGTAGAAGAATCCTAAGCTCAACAACAACAACAACGTAGTAAATATTTATACAATCAACAAATATAACTAAAAGCCTTTTATTTTGATAATTGGCGAAAAAAAAAATTTGTTTCTTAATTCTGACACACTTTTTAATTTAAATATCTTGTTTTTATTATTTTTACACAATCGTGAATCAAATGAGTTTTAGTTAGTTAGTTTTTTGTTGTTGTTAGAAAGAAAAACTAATATAAGTGGTATATATATATATATATGTGTGTGTGTGTGTGTGTGTGTGTGTGTGTGTATGTATATAT
>NW_013669032.1:104771-106530 GCF_000517525.1 Limulus polyphemus
GTGTGTGTGTGTGTGTGTGTGTGTGTGTGTGTGTATGTATATATATTTAATTTATGCACACTCCTTATTTAAATCAGCTTTAAATGGCCAGTGGTCGATGACCTCGATATATAAACTGTTGTACTTCAAAAGCCAACAAAGTTGTCTACATATAGTCTTTATAATGGTCAGTTTGGTAACCTCTAAATGTCCACCGGAATGGATGTCAATTTAGCTACTTGGTTTGTTTTTTTTTCGAGACTTTTAGTTAATTTCATATCTCTGTTGCTTTCCAAAGACTAAAATACCCAATTCAGTTTTATATGATACTTGGATTTCTTTAAGTTAAAGCATATAAGTAGGCTTAGTTCATTCGCGCTAATGATGTACACGTCAATGATATAAATTCACTTAAGATTGAACAATAAAATTATTAACTTATCTGGTTTATTGCCTGCTTTCCATACGATGCATAACTATTATTTATATATAACACCCATTATATACATACATGTCTGTTTGAAAGCAGTAAAGGGTTCAGACACGAGTGATAATGAGCTGCTATTAAGCAACGGGTGGTTAAGTTGCTCAAGGGTCGCAATAAAAAAACTATTCTGAGGTTAATCGCTTGACTCAACATTGTTTTGTGATCAGAGTCATTGTCCTAAATATCATGACATAAATCTTTAATATGGTGATGTGTCACATTCTGAATCTCCAGAATTCGTTAAAGTCTGTAATTATACATATTTATTAGTATAGTTACTTTGAACGTATACGTTTGCTCTTTATTTATACAGAAAAAAAAAGAACTGAATTTGACCCCTAGTGATGTTCGTGCGAATTACATTTCCCGATACGTCGGACTAATACTTACTACAATGGGTTTTCAGAAATATGAATATACCCATTGTTAAGCTTTCCAAGCGATATAAAAACAAGTTATCCGTGTAGCATTAACGAGTAAAATAGTTTTATGGTATAGTTTCATAAGTAAATAATTCACACAAGTAGTTTCTACACGTTTTTTCTTGTAGATCCATTCACGTTCTGCCCCCTTTTTTTTTATAAGTCAAGGGCATTGAATAGATGTAAAATAGATCGTTAAATAACATTTTAGAATAAGATTTCTTTGTGGTTTGATCTCTAGCTGTAATAATTAATTTTTTTATATGCGCAGACTCTCGCTAAAAAAAGGTTAATACTTATTTGTTTGTTTGTTTTGTTGAATTTCGCGCAAAGTTACACGAAGTATATTAGCGCTAGCCGACCAAAAATTTGAAGCTATAGATAGAGAAAAAGCATTTAGTCGATACCACCCACCGCCAACTCTTCGGCTACTCTTGTCAGACTAAAAAATGAACTGGGATCTGACTGTCACTCTTATATCGTTACCACTACACCATAATGCGGAGCACGACTTTTTTTGGGGACCTGAACCTTGGACCAATAAACCTAGAATCACCAGATTACGTTTGACCTTTTAAATCAATCTCAGAATAGTAGTGAGAATACTCAAGAGTTATACGGATTATCTTCTTTCAAATGATGAGATTGTTTAAGCGTATATCAGCACAGTGTCGATTCATATAGTTTCTTTTAGGGTTTAATACCGAACGATATAAGCAACCGACTACTCACGTCGAACACTCAGACCCATAACTATTACGAGATGAATATGGGATGGCATTATTCCAGCCAGACAGGTCGATAACATGTAACGCGCTACCTGATACACATAGGCGTTTTTTGTTTGTTTTTGTTTTTAGTTAAGGCGTTT
>NW_013669032.1:106604-112482 GCF_000517525.1 Limulus polyphemus
GTTAAGGCGTTTAATTGATTGTTGTGTTCTAACTTGCAAACCCATCTTATATTCTCTTTCATTCCAAAAATGTGAAACTAATAGGTTGAATGAATTAATAAAAAACACAGTTTACTAGTATTAGTTTAATCGAAACTGTCCCCCCCCCGATGGGATAGCAGTAACTTTATGGACTTATAACGTTAAAATCCGGGGTTCGATTCCACGCGGTGGACACAGCAGATAACTCAATGACCTACTAGTATAATCACTTACAATATTTCGTTACGTCTTGTAATATTTGCTTGAAACATGTGAATATTATGTGGTATTTTAGAGTGAAAAATGGTACGTTGATTCCACGCGGTGGACACAGCAGATAACTCAATGAGGTTTTGCTCTAAAACAAAACAAAAAAACTTAAACCATAAGAAAGAAAATATGTATATATGTGTGTGTTTTATGACCTACTAGTATAATCACTTACAATATTTCGTTACGTCTTGTAATATTTGCTTGAAATATGTGAATATTATGTGGTATTAAACATTTTAGAGTGAAAAATGGTACGGCCGCTCGGAAAGCTGAAATATCAAGGATTTACAACACTAGAATTCGAGGTTTGATCCCCGCGACGAACACGGCTTATTGTTCAGCTTGTCTCTAAAACCTAAAACGTAAATATTTTTGTTGCCCAGTTTTGTTGCTCTGGGCGACAACGTATTTCATGTCCAGTGGATAACTCTGGGCAACAACATATTATATGTCCAGCGGACAAATCTGGGCAACAACAAATTTCATGTCCAGTGGATAATTCTTGGCAACAACATATTATATGTCTAGTTGACAACAACATATTATATGTCCAGTGGACAACTCTAGGCTCATTGTGTTTCCACGAGCTAAATGCTAAAATCACATTGACAAGTACAGTATCCGAACAACTTATTCAGTGATATACTCGGAATATTTACGCAGTGAACACAGCCTCAACGTTGATATACATTTCAAACTGTTGTTTACAAAGCGTTTTAAAAATAACGAATTTGTAATACAAACCGCTCGTTGTAGATCATTTATTTGTTTTTATTTTGAGCGCGAAGCTCCATTATATATATATATACATAAGATTTGAAGAATATATAGCATTGATAACTTTAATTAACCTTTCTAAGTTATTCAGCCGACAAAAGAAAGACTGTTTCAAATAGTAATATGAAACCCAGTCTATTATTTAGTGATAAATGGTAAGTCAAATTAAATTCTTGTTTTCAGAATTTCGCGCAAAGCTATCTGCGCTAAACGTCCCTAATTTAGCAGTGTAAGACTAGAGGGAAGGCAGATAGTCAACAACACCCATCGTCAACTGTTGGGCTTCTATTTTACCAACGAATAGTGGGATTGACCGTAACATTATAACGCCTCCACGGCTGAAAGGGCAAGCATGTTTGGTGGGACGGGGATTCGAACTCCCTAACCACCTGGCCATGCCGGGCCTTAATGATACATTAAACACACTGGTACGTTTCCAGTACACCAGAAATGTGCTAACGTTTGGTAAGTCAAATGACAGATTGTGTTTCACATTTATTTTGAATACTTTTTTTTTTTCATTTCATCCATATACATTCGATATGTTACAGTTAACATATTTTCGGCAAGGCTTATGTTTTATATTGCTGTAGTTGGATATTTCAAATAGCAAAAATAAGATGAAATACGTTCATATAAAACACACATATATATATATATATATCTTATTAATTGAACTTGGCTATCCTGATCCACAAGCCCACACCCCCTGGTGGCTCAACATTAAACTTGAGGGCATGTAACGTTAAACATTAATAATAATAAATAATAAATAATAAAATTGGTAAGTAAAAAATACGTTAAATAAAGCTTATCATATGCATGACGTTTTAAAATGTACTTCAGTCAACCTGTACCGATTTACATATTCCCGACATTTTATCTTTATTTTTCTGATTTGAAATTATTATTTAAAAAAATAAAAATAAAAAACGTTTTATGATGTTCGTAATAAATTCATTACGTATGACATTAATTATTCTTTTCAGGACGATACGAATCAAAAGTTTGAAAACCAGCGTGGGCACAAATACGGTAAGCTTGATTAAAAATTATGTATTTAATTTATGGGCATCTATCTATCTGTGAGTAGCCTCAGCCTATTAACATTCTTAAAAACATCTTGATTTACGAGACAGGAAATGACAAGCACCACACCGTGTTTCGATCACAACTCAGAAAAATACATTTGTACCAGTCTATTCAAATCTGTGATAAATCACCCAAAAATCTCTGCACATAACAAAAAATGTTTAATAAAAAAGACGAAACAAAACGTGAATATATTATCTATCATTCTTCTTAGTGTTAATGTAATGTTGGCTTCTCTTTGGACAAGACGAGAAAGCTTCATAAAAAGATACATTCTTCAATAAATAATAAGACAATAAAATATTTTAACGCCCCTGTTTAATTTCTCAAGGGCACGGGCTGGCTCCGTGGCATATAAATAATTATGACGTCGAAACTGGCGATCCTAGTTGAAATCCGTGCAATACTAACAAATGTCCCCCTTAGTTTTAGTTATGGTTGCGTTATAAGAGTGACAGTTACCGGAAAGTCTATGCTGACTGGCAGCCTTACCTCTGGTCAGTAGTTCAAAATTAGTAGCTTTGTCACAAATATAAGCTAAAGTGTGTAAATAATCCACAAGCCAAACACTGCATAAAATTTAAAAAAAAGGATATTTAGCAAGTTAACGTTATCTTATTAGATAAAGTCGCCACCAGTTAAAAATACAAAACAAACTTTAATTATCTTTCAGTATAAAGTGTGTGAAGAGCATAGTCGAACGGTTGTATTTTGTAGCATGCAATAAAAGTGTTTATAAGCTATGAATGTTACATTGTTCGTTTGTATGTTTTGTTTGTTTGTTTTGTTTTTAATTATGCACAAAGCTACACAAAGCTCTGCCCACCACGGGTATCGAAATCCGGATTCTAGCGTTGTAAGTCCGCAGACATACCGCTGTGCCACTGGGGGGCATTCGTTTGTAACCCACCATTATGCTCAAAGTTGAACAAAATACGCGGGCCTAACTAATGAATGAATGAATATTTGGTGTAAAATTCGTATCAACTCTACAAGTGTAGCTTTCACTTTAGTTTCACACTCAATCTTTTTTGGTCGCACATTTTTTTCACACCTAATGTGTTTTTGATTAGATAGCAGTTGCCATAAATTGTTTTTGCTTTATACGAGACAGATTTTTTTTTTTTTTCAAACAGAAGTATTAGCGGAGGATATGAGCCGTACTATATAATCATTGCAGTTACCATAAATAAATGAAGTACGTTATCCAGAGCGATCAAAAGGGGTATGGCTTTAAAAATAAATCATGGTATCTGACATGAATAACAATAACAAATTTATGTGATCCGTTCTGTTTAAAAGTCTTCGTTTTGTTTGTAATTAAGCCCAAAGCTACACAATGGGCTATCTGTGCTCTGCCCACCACGGGTATCGAAACCCGGATTGTAGCGTTGTAAGTCCGCAGACATGCCGCTGTGCCACTGGTTAAAAGTCAGTTTTATTCATTTGTTCTTCTCTTCTTATATAGAAAACATCCAGTGAAACATTGTACGTAAATACCTGCATTCGGACTCTTGTTTGTTTTTATTCTGTACAACAGAAGTAATTCACGTTTCTAATTTTTATATTTTATTATATATTTTTATATTTCAAAATATAATTTTATATTTTAATAAAAAAAATGAGTCTGTTAATATGCTACAATTAACAACATTTTTTCAAGATACAGTATGTTTTTTTTTTTCAACGTGTATAAGACATTTCGCAGTCCAGGGGGGGTCAAGAGACAGTATGTTTTTTTTTTTTTTCAACGTGTATCAGACATTTCGCAGTTCAGGGGGGTCAAGAGACAGTATGTTTTTTTTTGTTTTTTCAACGTGTATCAGACATTTCGCAGTTCAGGGGGTGGAAGAGAAAAACGTTCGTATATCACAAAAGGGATGACCGAACAATCTCGCCCTGTTTAGCCTCGAGGTGAGTGTTATTACACTCATGTTAATTACACAGTGCGAACAGCGGGGTTAGTGGTACTTATTACCATATAATTTCTGTTACGGACAAGAGGGGACTGAAAAAACCACCCAAGTTGTCAGAACTCAATAGCGGTTAGAGGATGAAGCTATTCGCGGGCTGTTATTATACATTACTAGTAACTAATAATCAACAGTTTTCTTGTCTTTGGTCGTGTTAAACCCTTTGATAATTTAAACACAAATCTAGTTTTTATATCGGATTTTGAAAAAAAAAACATAAAAATTACATGAAGTTATATAATAAGCCTCTGGGACATACCTTGAATAAATTACTATCTTCTGGAGTACTCATAAAAAAAATATGCTAAAACAACCAATCTACAGATATGTATTGTTGGCAAGTCACCTTCACACTTTGTCTCTGTCGAAACCTAACAGCTTTATGATTAATAACTCCTTTGATTGGTTAGCCCGAGGAAAACGCTACAAAGCTTAAAAACGTGTGCGATGCTTTACGATATGAGCTTGGCATTTTTATATTGAGTAAAGGGCCTTTTTTGTTGATGAATGTTTGGACGTAATTTGTAAAATTTACCATCCACCTGTGACTAATAAATAAAACATCACACACCGTTGTTATTACAACGTGGAGAACTAACTAGCATTAATATACACGTGTTATTAACTGTCAGGAAACAGCCCATACTAGAATATTCATCATTTTTTCTGACTTATGTATTTCATTTTGACATTTTAATTCCAAAGGAAACGCTATTTTTTTCCCCCCTATCAATACGTCTCTATTCATTTTTTCTTCTCCTTCTTAGTATGTTGATGCCGTAGTGATTCTGAGGTGAGTAACAATGCTTCTATGGATGTTATCATAATAATTATCAATATAAAAATGATTTTCGATCAAATATATGACCCTTCAAAGTTATTACGAAAACGATTCAGAAACCTTACTTTTTGCTAGGCAACAATGTCATATTACAAACGCACAAGAATCCTGGTTTGTTTTTAATTAAGCACAAAGCTACACAATGGGCTATCTGTGCTCTGCCCACCACGGGTATCGAAACCCGGATTCTAGCGTTGTAAGTTAGCAGACGTATCGCTGTGCTACTGGGGGGGGGGAAGGCAAGAATCGTGGAAAGTGACGAGAAAGAAGCTTACAGCTATATAGTCCGCGGGTATCGAATCCTGATTTTTAGTGTTATAATCTGAGCTACCGGAGGAATTTGCACTTAGGTTTGTTTATTTTGTTGTTAAGCACAAAGATACACAGTCGGCTATCTCTGCTGTATCCACCACAGGTATCGAAACCCAGTTCTTAGTATTATAAGCCAGAGAACTTAACGCTGAGCCACTGGATGAATTGCACTTAGAAGCCACCCTAATGTTGAAAAGATTATATTAAGATAAAAAAAAACAGTTTATAAAGCTTTGAAATAGTAAACATTTGAATTTGGTTGAAACATATCATATATATTACAAACACCAAATTAACCTATCACCATATGTTATGTTCAATGAAAATCCTCTTTCCGTTCTTTTTTTATGGTGGATTAATCCAGCAACAGTGTTAGGTGACATTATAAAGTGGCATAACACTTACTTCATTGTTACCTTTACTAACACAAGAACAGAACAATGAGAGTGTTTCAATACATTCGCAATCTGCGGGTCGCGGGTTCGCGCCCCCATCCCACCAAACATGCCGGCCTTTTTAGTCGTGGGGGCGTTATAATGTGACGGTCAATCCCACTATTCGTTGGTAAAAGAGTAGCCCAAGAGTTGGC
>NW_013669032.1:113325-114370 GCF_000517525.1 Limulus polyphemus
AGGAAGGGCATCCGGCCGTAAAAAACACTGCCAAAACCGAAAATAGCGAACCCCGTATAGATACGGGAAAAACCTACGGAAGAAGAAAAAGTAATACATTGTAAGGTGTTATTACTTTGTGTTAAACACAAGTTAGAAACGTGAACAAAAGTATATAGTCATATATAAACTGCAACCTATAACATTCTAGGTGAAATCTACATATAGAAAAAACAAAAAAAATAGACAGCTTGAAAGGGAATTTAATATTCTAATAATAAAAATTCTAGGTACTAAAACCTTGATCACGAGAAAGTCTAAGAACAAAGAGATTGGAATGTACATCCAGTTTGATACACTGTTCCTGATCTTTAAATAATCAAAGTACGATTAATATCTTAAAACTCGAAAAAATTAAGGGTTAGCTAAAAGAGTAGATTATTCTGTTTGGAGTAGCAGATACGCCCCTCCTGTATTGTAAAGATATAGCCCCTACCCCCTCAGCGTTAAGCCTGATGGATTATAATTCTGAAAATCGAGTTTTGATACCCGCGATGGGCAGAGCAAGGGTAACCCATTGTGCAGCTTTGTGCTTAACAACAAACACACAACACGTTTTTGATGTGTTTATTTTTATCTGTTGAGCAGATGGTAAGAACATTCTTCTCGCAATCTGCGGGTCACGGGTTCGAATCACGTCGCTAAACATGATCGCCATTTCGGCAATGGGGTCGTTATAATGCGACAGTTAGTCGTAAAGAGCAGCCCAAGCGTTGGCGGTGGGTGGCTTTGACTAGCAGCTTTCCCTCTAATCTATCATTTATAAATTAGGAACGGGTATAGCAGATAGCCCTGGAGAGGCTTTATGCGAAATTCAACAAAACAAACAATCCGTTGAGCAGTTATGCTTAGAAGTCGATGTTCGAAAATAACTTTTCTGTCGCTTTTTTTTTTCTCAGTATTATTTTCTAAAACTCTATAATGCCTGTTTGCTTATCTGTTGAGCAATCTTCTTTGAAACCGGGGTTGAAAAAAAGGGTTGTTTGGTTGTTTTGGAATTTCGCGC
>NW_013669032.1:115309-118354 GCF_000517525.1 Limulus polyphemus
TGTTAAATAAACAATTCTGGAAAAGGCAGTTAAAGAAAGATTTATAATTTTTAGTTGGGTTCCAACATTTTTTTTCTTAAATACTGGATTCGTGTATAGGAAAAATACGAATACTGGGGATGTATTACATAATGTGACAAATAAATTAAATATATTTAAAATCATTTAATACAATATCACAAAGTTTTATATTTAAAAACTCTATAAAAAATGAAATAAGAGGTATTGTTTATATTGGTTTAAATCTTATATATTAAGTAGAAAGTAAATGGGAAAATGAATACAGATAGAAGCAATGAAATATAGGCCCCGGCATGGCCAGGTGGTTAGGACGCTCGACTCGCAATCCGCTTAACACCAAACATGCTCACCCTTTCAGCCGAGGGGGCGTTATAATGTGACGGTCAATCCCACTATTCGTTGGTAAAAGAATAGCCCAAGAGTTAGCGGTGGGTGGTGATGACTAGCTGCCTTCCCTCTAGTCTTACACTACTAAATTAGGGACGACTAGCGCAGATAGCCCTCGTGTAGCTTTGCGCGAAATTCAAAAACAAACAAACAAATGAAATATAAATTACTTCTTGAGTACCATAAGGATCACTTTTTAATAGTTGTATTTTATTTAAATTTATTTAAATGAGGAAAAAATCTAGTTTTTACAGATAGTTCAGTAGTAATTTATAATGATAATTCTGATCATAACGTTATCAAAAAACTTATGATTTAAAATATATCGTGAAGTACTTTAATGAAAATTTGTCACGTTTTACTGTTAAGAAAACAGTTTATTTCATAATGTCTTTAAAAACTTTAAAACAAAGTTTAGAGCAACTGTAGATATAAGTTTGTAAGTTGTAAAAATGTTACAATTTTTGATTCTATTTTACAAACATCAGAATGTTTTTAACATCGTGTGATAATAATAATAATAGGTTATAGGCTTGATTGGAAAAAACAAAACAAATTAAAATAATGGGTCCAAAATTTCAAAATGTTGCAATAATAATTTATTATTAGAAATTGTCTATATTTTAATAAAATGAAAAATGTCTATTAAACACAGTTTGATTTTATACCGGATATTTAGTATTTATTTATGAAATTTAAATGTTATAAAACAGTTAAAAATATATTCTAAAGAATACGTTATCGTTATCACAGTATGAAAATGTTAAATTAAATTTTAAAAATTTAGATATATCATTATTATTACATAAATTATATAGTTGTAAGATATTAACATAGAGATTAACATATTAGATTAACATAATACAGATTAACATAATACAGATTAACATAATACAGATATTAACATATTAGTAAAGATATTTTGAATTGACAAAAAAATTAGTATATTACACGAGAGTTGGAAATGCTAGAGAATGTTTACAGTAGATACTTTATGTTAAAATAAAACATTATAAATATTTAAAATTTAAAATAAAAACTTATGAATATTGTAAGTATAAATCATTATATAGTAACTACTTCGTGTAGTTAGAATCTTATACATTCAGTTCTTATGTCTAATTATTGATACATCTATCTATTTCTATAAACAATACTTATTATAGTTAATTAAACTTTATAAAGCAAACATAATCTATACTCGGGTAAACCTCGTGGGTCTATAAAAAAAATTTTGTTGAGTTTTAATAAACTTTTGCAATTCAATGAAACAGCCAAACATGATACTGAACTTCTTATAAAAGAAAACAGAAAATTTCTCCTCCCGTCCCTGGATAATACATAGTCTTCACTTGATTTAAACTTATTTTAATTTAACTTTGTGCCACATTTTTCAGTTTCTCGTGCTATAATTGTTTACATCTTATTTATATCATATTTATGTTGTAACCACAAATATTGTTTGTTTGCTTTGTATCTCTAGATTACACATGACTGAATTTTAAAGATACCGAAACGTTTAATAAATGCTTCCTATTACCACGTTCGTGTTTTACTTTATCAATTTAAAGTTATATTAAAACGATTTTGGAGCCTCACCACGTCGTTACATTCTAAGTCGTCACGTTTTGTCATGCTACATGTGACGAACCTGCATCTTGACAATAAATAACCACGCAATCAAAGTTGCAATGCAAAAAAGGCTCCGTCATAAGGTTATCATGGTCAAAACACGCTACTGCTCCCTGTTTTCTTTTCATAATCTATCTATTGTACAAAGACGACAATTTGCCAGCAACCGTTTCAAAAGTCCGATTGCACAAATATCTATCGTTGCTGCGTCCGGCGATTCGACCACTATGTTTTTGCAAGGACACTCCTGAGAACCTACTCTGTCTTGAACTTCTGTTAAACTTCTGACAATCTACACTGTCCCGAAATTCTGTTAATCTTCTGACGTTGTCTTGAACATCTGTTAAGATCCATCTTTTGGTTGTCAAATTTATTTTATATGCAAATCGAATGCTTATAAAAATATGATGTTTGAATAATAGAACCACGTTTTATATATCTACTCAATAGGCTGCATTTTCACTTACAAAATGTTGATCTAAAGCAGTATTTATAAATTACTAATAATGTTGACGAAACTCTTTTTTGTCATACAACTGTCACATAGTAATTTATACATTATTAATAATGTTAACGAAACTCTTTTTTTTTGTCCTACAACTGTCACCTAGTAATATATAAGTTATTAATAATGTTGACGAAACATTTTTTGGTCCCACAACTGTCATCTAGTAATTTATAAATTATTAACAATGTCGACGAAACTTTTTTTGTCATACAACTGCCACCTAGTAATATATAAATTATTAATAATGTTGACGAAACTTTTTTTTGTTATACAACTGTCACCTAGTAATATATAAATTATTAATAATGTTGACGAAACTCCTTTTTTTGTCATACAACTGTCACCTAGTAATATATAAATTATTAATAATGTTGACGAAACTTTTTTTTTGTCATACAACTGTCACCTAGTAATATATAAATTATTAAACAAAAAAAGAGTATAGACAATATTAATAACAAAAAGTAAATAAGCAGACAATATACTAGAAAAACCCG
>NW_013669032.1:118375-129862 GCF_000517525.1 Limulus polyphemus
TACGTACGTAACTACGTTTTAGTTCTATACAACTATCTACCTAGTAATATATAAATTAATAATAATTGTGACGTAACTTTTTGTTTCTATACAACTAGTCACCTAGTAATATATAAATTATTAATAATGTTGACGAAACTCCTTTTTTGTTCATACAACTGTCACCTAGTAATATATAAATTATTAATAATGTTGACGAAACTCCTTTTTTGTCCTACAACTGTCACCTAGTACTCTACCAGTAAACGTCGTATGCCATTTTATAATAGCAGAGTGTATGCTGAATGTCATTTATTTCTGTTCCTTGTCGCGTGTCGCGGAGATTTGGGAAAAGTGACAGTCGTGGGACAAGACTTGGAATGTTGAAATGTCGTACGATAAAAAATGCGGTGTCACAGGGTCACTTTTTACCCAAATAGTATTTGCTGTTGTTGTTTTTTTTGTGAGGTAAAGGATTATAAACACATTTAAAATATCACCTTTTAAATTTTCAACTGCAGTGTTTGTTGAAGAGAATAATTCTGTTTAATATACCAATATTAATGAACGAGAAATTTTACATGTTAACCTTAATAATACCCACACTTTAACATGAGCGTTTATAAACGTTTAACTAAATACTCATTAGATCTAGAAACCTTTTTTTTTCTCTATAAAAACGAATTAAAAAAAAATATCTAAATGCAACGTTCGTCTACTTGAAACATGCCATGACGTCATGAAATGAAATAAAAAGAACTTGTATTTTGGTTGTTGTTTGTTATTAAGCATAAAGCTACACGCAGGGCTATCTGTGCTCTTCCCACCTCGGGTATCGAAACCCGGTTTCTAACAGTACAAGTCCGCAGGCATACCACTGTACCGGCTTGTATTTTGGGCTTGTTTTTATTATTATTATTAATATTATTAAGCCCAAAGCTACACGATGGGTTATCTGTGATCTGCCCATCACGTATATCGAAACCTGATTTTTAGCGCTATAAGCCTTTACCATTGAACAATCGGGAACAATATATCAAATAGATGTAAACAATTACTTTAAAAATACGCATTCGAATAATGAGGTAGAGAATAATAATGAATTACAGGTGCTAGTGCACTAAGTTTCATGTACGAATGTTTAGAAACCGGGTTTCGATACCCGTGGTGAACAGAGCACAGATAGTCCTTTGTGTAGCTTTGTGCTTAATAACAATAATAATAAAAAAACAAGTCCAAAATACAAGCCTTCCAGTCGCACAGTGGTATGTCTGCGGACTTGTACAGCTAGAAACCGGGTTTCGATACTCGTGTTGGGCTGAGCACAGATAGCCCATTGTGTAGCTTTGTGCTTAATAATAATAATGAAAAAAACAAGTCCAAAATACAAGCCTTCCAGTCACACAGTGGTATGTCTGCGGACTTGTACAGCTAGAAACCTGGTTTCGATACCCGTGTTGGGCTGAGCACAGATAGCCCATTGTGCGAGCATGTTTGATGGGACAGGAATTCGAACCCGCGACCCTCAGATTGCGAGTCAAGCGCTCCTTACAAACTGGCCGTAATAATATGTAGCTCACCACCATAAGACGTTTTTCTTTTCGAACAAACAAACTTTTTGAATTTTCCTTGTTACGAAAGTCCCCCCTTATACAGTAACTGGTTTTGTTGTTTTTTAGCGCAAAGCTACATGATGGGCTATTGGTACTCTGCCCACCTCGGGAATCAAATCCAGGATCTCACCGCTGACTCACCGTGGGAGTTATAAAAACAGTCATAGAGATCAATGTTATTTCTTTTCTTGATATCAGCTTCCCCTTGTTTCCAATTTCCCGAGATTGTTCTTTGATTTAGGGATGGTTAGCGTGGCCGGAATGTGGATATTTGATATTTTCAATTTGAATCTTAACTTACATGAGACACTGGATAAACGGGCGTGCCAGAAACCCCCAAAGTGTGTCCCTAATTCAGAACTACTAACCAGAAAGAGGTTCTATTCAGCGATATTGCCACCTACACGACTAGTTGGATTGTTTATTATAATGATCCCACAGCTGAAAGTGCAAATAGTGTTCATTGGCTCTAACCTTGGACCTTCCGACCTCTTTAATTTGTTATAGATATTTTTTAATCTATTTTTGAACATGTGGTTATTTGGCCAATAAGCTAGTTTTTCCTACAACGTTCAAGTCTGCATGCAAATCATCTTTACTAAGTTAGTGTTCGTACATTTGCTGAAACTTTGTTTCTCACTAAGCTCAGAAATGTCACATTTTTTTCACCAAATTACAAGAATAAGAAAATGCAAAACCAAAGCCTTTTTTTTATAAAACCGTCTGGTTAAAGTTTGTTTTTTGTTCTCGTTGTAAACTGTAGTTAAAATATTGAAGTAGTATCGGTTAATGCCGAAAAAAAGTTACTGGTCATTTTAATTTAGAGTCTACTGGAACGAACTAGTGTAGCTTGTACAATAGTTAAAGACTGAAACCGGTTTTTACCGTCGGCTTTTGAGTACCAAGACCTTCAATCATCGTGAGAATTATCCCTTACCAGCGGGGCGTCGTGCTGTCGCCTGAATAGCCCTCTGGCGGCATTCAGCACATACCGCCTGTCCTGCGATAGCGCCGAGTAGACCTTGGTGACAAAAATGAAATAAACGAGACTTCATTAAATGCAAAACAAACTCCCCCATTCCCCCACTCAGCTCATGTACATATTAGTAGCGGCTTTCGTTATTTCTTTTCTGTGGTAGTTAACTTCAGGAAGTAACAGCAATCCTAAGGATTTCACCAGAAGCCCTGTCGAACAGTAATACAACTGCTAAGCAAATGAAGAACCTTGTTTTATCACCGAAAGCAGGAGAGAACATTCGAAACATCATTCAGCCATATATCAAAGATGTGAGACGAGCATCATTATTATAAGTAATTGGTATATAAATGTGAAAGACAAAGATGGTTAAAAATGTACTATGTTACGAAACTTCTATCTTATAAGTAGAAATAGCACGCATCATTAAGAATATCAAAGAAAAAACGTAATATTAAGTTCCTCATCTATTTTATGTTAACAAAGAGGTAAGACGTTATTAGCGAAAGCAATAAAAACTGTGACTGGTGTGTTAAAGAAAAACAATAAAAACTGTTACTGGTATGTTACAAAAATAGCAAGAAAAACTGTGATTGGTATGTTAGAAAACAATAAAAACTGTTACTGGTATGTTACAAAAATAGCAAGAAAAACTGTGACTGGTATGTTAAAAATCAATAAAAACTGTGACTGGTATGTTACAAAAATAGCAAGAAAAACTGTGACTGGTATGTTAAAAAAAATATAAAAACTGTGACTGGTATGTTACAAAAATAGCAAGAAAAACTGTGACTGGTATGTTAAAAAAACAATAAAAACTGTGACTGGTATGTTACAAAAATAGCAAGAAAAACTGTGACTGGTATGTTAAAAATGAATAAAAACCCTATAACCCGAGTAAATTGTCTGCCCCTGAAGAAGAAAGGTCCACCTTTCGAAAGCGCTCGGGTTATAGGGTTTTTATTCATTTCTATCAGGACTTCTTGAACTTGCGTGTTTTTCTAACATCATGAATGGTTTGTTACAAACGTAGAAATATATAATACTGAAACTACGAATTAAATGTAAGTTAACTAAAACTGTTCAGAACGTGTTCTCTGATATGTATTTCGTTTTGTAACCCTGCTGTTTTTTGTTGTTTTTTTTTTACATGTTTTAACCAACATTTGCCGAAGTTCTATAGTAGCCCGGATGCTGATTGTTAAATTTCTCTTATCTTCTAGAAAGCTTTTGAGGTAACAATCCTTGTTGAAATAAAACCCATAGGACATGTAACTTAAGAAACAAGAAAGTTGGGGGAAAAAATGCAAATGACGCCATATTTTGGCAGCTATGGATAGCACGAATTGAATTGTAGGAGATGGGCCTAGTTTTTTTTTAGGTTGACGCTAACTCACTGGTTCGCTAGTTCTTCAGAATAATCAGGTGATTACTACATGAAAAATAATGATTAGTAATATATATATAATATGATGTTAAGTAATTTTTACCCTAATTCTGATGTGCTGTAACATATATAAGATGGATGGAAAGTTATCTGAAACAACTGTTATTAAGACAGTTGGTAATATATCAACTAGTACTATACCTGTCTTGCCCCAGCTGGACTGAAGAGTCTTTGCATTGGGCGAAAAGCCTCGTCAGCTCCAGATAAGGCAGTTATAATTGGTTGACTTTACTCGTTACTTTGTTTGTTTTGAATTTCGCGCAAAGCTACACGAGGGCTATCTATCTGCGCTAGCCATCTCTAATTTAGCAGTGAAAGACTGAAGAGAAGGCAGCTAGTCAACACCAACCACCGCTAACTCTCGGGCTAACCAACGAATAGTGGGATTGACCGTCACATAATAACGCACCCACGGCTGAAAGGGCGAACATGTTTTTTTTTGGGACTGGGATTCGAACCCGTGACCCTCAGATTGTGAGTCGAGCACCCTAACCACTCGACCATGCCACCTCCAAATTAAGGAAACTTAAGGGATTAAACAACTTTGTTAACTTGACGCAACGAGTGCGGTGAAGCGTGTCATATTTAACAGATATGGTATTGAACTGTATGAAACAGATCGAGTTAGTTAGGTTAATCAGAAAGAGTTCACGTTTCAGGAAGTTTTAGGGTGTTATGTATTCCGCTGAAAAAGAAGGTATTCTATATAACAAAGGTATCATCATTATAACTGTAATGGATATTTGACTTTACAATGAAGATAAGTACTCGTCAGAGAGAGAGGTTTTGTTGTTATTTTCTGATGCTTAGAGTTAAGGTTGCGTCTTCTTTGATCTTTCTTTTCACTCTTTGAAAGGTAAGAAGGAATACTGAAATAGCTTGTACCATTAACGTCGCTAAGAGAAGCATGAAGTTTGTACCATTAACGTTGCTAAGAGAAACACGAAGTTTGTACCATTAACGCCGCTAAGTGAAGCATGTAGTTTGTACCATTAACGTCGCTAAGTGAATCATGAAGTTTGTACCATTAACGTCGCTAAGAGAATCATGAAGTTTGTATCATTAACGTCGCTAAGAGAAGCATGAAGTTTGGAGTTTGTACCATTAACGTCGCTAAGTGAATCATCAAGTTTGGAGTTTGTACCATTAACGTCGCTAAGTGAATCATGAAGTTTGGAGTTTGTACCATTAACGTCGCTAAGAGAATCATGAAGTTTGGAGTTTGTACCATTAACGTCGCTAAGTGAATCATGAAGTTTGGAGTTTGTACCATTAACGTTGCTAAGTGAAGCATGGAGTTTGGAGTTTGTACCATTAACGTCGCTAAGTGAACATGAAGTTTGTACCATTAACGTCCGCTAAGTGAAGCATGAAGTTTGTACCATTAACGTCGCTAAGTGAATCACGAAGTTTGGATTTTGTACCATTAACGTCGCTAAGTGAATCATGAAGTTTATTTGTTTCCGAACAAAACTACATCAAGACATTTAGGACAGTCCTCATGGATTCTTGTATCCATAGTCCATTATTCTAGCCATTAGACCTAGTCCATTAAGGCACTTTGACATAACCTTACTAAAAATATGATCCATAACGTACACGTGTGTTTTGTATGTATGTTAATATCCATCACCCAGACTTGGCTGGCTCGATCATCATAATTTTTAGCAGCGGCATAGCGGCTCATAGAACGTCTCTGAGTTTTTTTTTTTTGCTGTTGTTGTTTTATTTTCAAGTACAAATGTTTAACTCATATCTCCATCATCTCTTGACCAATTTGAGATCTAATTACCGTTTTGGACTCAGAAGGTCAAACCATTTCAATTGATGTATCTGACCACGCCCAAGATTAATTTACTTTAATCTTACCTAAAAGAATTTCAAGTGCCGCGGCTACTGAAGGTTCCTTCTTGTTTTATTTAGACCACCTTTAACTTTATAATTTTTATAATTACTGACCATCTTTATACACCAAAAGGTAACCGTTGTTTAAAGGAAACTTCGCGAATATTCTCTCTGAAATGTCTTTATTTGAATAACACGTGATTTCTCAGGCACTATAGAAGCTGTTATGTGACTGCGATTTATATGTTTTCACACAAGTGGAATATGAATATGTTTCTAAGAAGTCTTGATGTTGACCAATTATAGGCGGTGATAGCTGTGTCATGCGCGTGTTTTAAAATACGCTTTCCATTGCATGACGTATTATTTTATATTTTGAGCGAACATAGATAATTACAATAGTGATTTTTTTTAGTTTCTAGACTGGGAGAAACGAATTTGAAGAGCTCGTAAACTCGTATACCTGACGGACACTCAGTTTACGGCTTGTGTCTCAGTCACTTGCGTATCATTACAGCAATAAAACTTATGTCTGAAGAAATATGGTTGCGTTCTGAAACATTGGCATTTCTTGGAAAAAAAAAAGTTAGGTACAGAATTATAAAAGATGTTTTCCTAAAAAAAGGAAAACTTTCTGGAACAAAAATGTTGTATTCGTTTCTAGTTAAAATGTGTGTGTGTTTTTCTTAGAGCAAACCACATCGGGGTATCTGCTGTGTCCACCGAGGGGAATCGAACCCCTGATTTTAGCGTTGCAGTTTGGTTTGTTTTTTTGAATTACGCGCAGAATGGGTAAAGGATTGTTTGTTTGTAATTAAGCACAAAGCTACGCAAAGGGCTATCTGTGCTCTGCACACCACGGGTATCGAAAACCCGGATTCTAGGGGTAAAGGAGATCACCATTTTAATTTAACTCCTTATATATGCTTTGCACTTCTTAGTATAATGCCACATTATAATCAAAGCTTACGTTTATGATCTGTGGAAGTAATCTAATACAAAATAACTATTCTTATTAGCCTGCTATAGCTGGATTTACTGTAGAAATGTAAAATAGATCACGTTAATTTCTACACCTGTCTTTGTGGAAGTTTACTGTAGCAAAATTTCGGGCAGTTAAGATTTATATAGTCCAATCATTGAAAATATATGTTATTGACTAAAATAAACATGTGATAGCCAGGGTCATTGTTTGTTTTTGAATTTCGTGCAAAGCTACACGAGGGCTATCTGCGCTAACCGTCCCTAATTTAGCAGTGTAAGACTAGAGGGAAGACAGCTAGTAATCACCACCAACCGCCAACTCTTGGGCTACTCTTTTACCAACGAATAGTGGGATTGACCGTCACATTATAACGCCCCCACGGCTGAAAGGGCGAGCATGTTTGGTGTGACGGGAATTCGAACCCGCGACCAGCAGATTGCGAGTCGAGCGCCCTAACCACCTGGCCATTCCGCGCCTTTTATCGTTGTAAATCCGAAGACTTCCGCTGTCCCAGCGGGGGACTTATAGTTAAAGTTTTTCTTCAATTGGGTATCGTGAGAGGACCACATACACAAGTAACAATTTTTAAATATCCTGTATAAAGACAAAATATGCAAACCATTTTCTCATATACTTTTCATTAATCAAATCAGAGAAGAAGGGGTCGATTCCACACTGCAGACAGCGCGGAAAAAAACAATAAACAACAACGAACAAAAAGAAAATGGTCTTTGGTGGCTCAGCGGTACGTTTCAGGGGCTTATAACTCTAAAAATTCTGGGTTAGATCCCTACGGTTGGCACAGATATAGCCCATTTGACAGCTTTGCGCTTAGCAACAGGAAAACTATTACTACAACCTGTTCACACCGATACTATGTTTAAGCGTCGCTTGTGTTTCAATATTTCTAACATAAGTTACTAGAACAATCAACAGAAATAATTAAGTGTCGTTTGAAGAGTTTAAAAAATATACACCAAAAACAATTGTGTATCAATTAACTTAAAACATCTACAGATAAAACATTCTTACTAGGTTTGGTTTGAATTTCGCGCAAAGCTCATGGCCGACCAGGATTTAGCAGTGACAGACTAGAGGAAAGGCAACTAGTCAGCACCACCCACCGCCAACTCTTGGACTATTTTTTTTTTTACCAACGAATAGTCAGATCGACCGTCACATTATAACGCCCCACAGCTGATAGGGCGAGTATTTTTGGTGACGGGGATTCGAACCCGGGAACCGTCTAGTGTGAGTCGAACGTCCTAACCAGCCTATGCCAGTTCTTTAGTCTTACTAAATATTAGTACTATGAGGCTGACAATTTCGCTGATTAAATCTTGCTGTTATTTTAACTCATATATTACAAGCTGAGGTACCCGTCCTTTGTCCGAGTTTATGAACTTAAGAAAATGTGTGTGTGGTGTGGGGTGTGGATGCTATGATAAATAACAACAAAAAAAAACTAACTTTCACACAATATAATATAACATATTATTACAACTATTCATTATCACCTAACCAATAGTTTTCTATACGTTTTAAGAACTTAATATGTATATACTTAAAACATGGTAAACACTGTGAGATGGTCAGGATGACTTAGCAGGAAGATGTAGTAGCCAAAATGGTGGCTTTATGGGTGCTTTCTTTTACTCGCTTTCAATACCCAGCTCTTAATGTCCTTCCACACTGTTTCACGTTATTGATTAATAGACGGTCATTGGTCGCAGAAGTGTCTTATGGGATAAAGTTGTAAGGTCACGGGTCAAAGTAGGAAGTGGGTATAACTCAAGAAACGGCTCTTCGTATCAACTTTATGGTGGCTGTTGGAGTAGAAATTTCAGCTACCCCACCCCATCTCTATTATTACTGTTATTGAGCATTTATTGTCTTTGACGTAAGTTAACATCAACTACATTCATAACTGGTGCCACATACTATTACATTTTCTATAACACAACATACCCACAGTGTAAGGGAAGGCATACAAATGTTTTATATATCTCAGTGAGTGCGCTAGCACTCTTTATGGAGGAACGCAATGAAAAAATGGCCGGCACTATTGCAATAACACATAAACTCAATAATGTTAATGGTGAGTTCAAAAAACTCTCCCTTGGTCCAAACTATCATCCCACAAAGTTTGTTTGAGATTGGCCCAGTGACCTAGGAGTAGTTAGATAACGGACAAACAGACAGACAGATAATTATTTTTGCTTTATATATAGATAGATATCATAATGAAGTCATCACCAGACCTGCTGTATGTGTGACTAAAACAATGAAATAAGTCAGTGAAGTAAGTATTATTTTGTTTTAACACTGAAGAGTTAATGCAATAAACAAGATCCATTGGTGACTGACCTTATATTGAACTATTTATAAAACCAGCATGAGGCGCGGGTTGTCCTTATAGTTAAGCTTTGGACTTCGAAGCTGGCCAGCGGCAGGTCTGAATCCGTACGTTACCAGAGTGACACTCCGTGCTTTATAAAAGTGACAGTCAATACCTTAGTGTGGATGGTTTTGATTGGCTGCCTTCCCTCTGGTCAGTAATTCAAAATTAACTTAATAGAAATACTTATTAACATATGTAAAACATAGTTTTGAGAAATATATACTGACTAAAAAGTCACACATCAAATAAATATAAAATAATATTTACAGTTATCTACTTATACGGTTTAACCAATCATTAGAAACCACTATCATGCAAATAATCCAGGGACGGCTTTTACGTCTAACTATTAATCAAAGCTATAAAGAACATTTTATTTTTTTACAACTTACTGTTAAATCGTATTAAGCCTTTTTTGTTCTATCTAAGAATTTCGATGTATCTTCTTTTGTTTGTTGAGAATTTTCAGGCAAACCAACACTAAGGACTAAATGCGTATTGTCCTCTCTAGTTTTCAACTGATGGTCCAGAGGAGAGGAAGGTGGTCGACAGCATCCACCGCCAACTCTTGGGCTATTCTTGTCTGACTAAAAATTGGATTTTTTTCCCCCGTCACAATTACAGCACGCTCATGCGAGTACCTTAATTACTCGGCCACACCCGGCTCTGCAATTATAGTACGTCGCTTCTTTTTTTTAAATGTAGTTAACTCGAATTTAACAAAATATCGAAATCCTATTTTGTTTCGGTACGTTTGTTGCTAAAAAACAGAAATAGTAACTGTCGTGCTTTGCAACAAGATTAAACAGTGTTAAGTAAATTGATAAAATGTATTGTCACTCTAATTTATATCTGTCACGATAAATTCCTGATAACAACCTCTTTGTTCTTAAAACAAAAAGCATGTGAAATTAGGTTATTTTCTATTCGGTTAATTAAAGTTACAAAGTTTTAATAGAGTTATTTTATTCAAATAAATTGGAAAAATAGGTCACGAACGTAAATTAATGTGCATTAAGTTTTATTTATTCTGTCTGTACCATTTTTACTGTATTTTATTTCCCTTTGAAGCATGACGTACATTTTTTTTTTTCGAAATGACTTTTTTTTTAATAAGTTGTTTTGTTTGGAGCGATAATGCCTATGCTAACTAATTAAGAGATATGCATACAAATCAAATAACAACAAATTTTCCATAAAATGTAAGATATAGATCTTATAATTGGTTTTTATTTTGTATCATATAACGTTTTGTACGGCTATAAGCAAGTTCTAAGCCTCGTGTAATAGTTTGAACGGCCTTAGCTTATCAACAATAAGCTGTGGAAGTCAAAAACTAAGCATCTTAACCGAGAATGATATATACAGTTGTATCTTATATCTGGTTCATGTGTAGAAGAACAACTACAGCGGAAAGTCTGAGGGTTTATACCGATAAAAATCGGGTTCGATACTCACGATTGCTATTGACGGATTCCAATCAATTGATCCGGTTGGTCGTATTTTTTGTAAGAGATTAAAAAAAAAATATTGAAATACTTTTAGGTATCACTAACATAAACAAATGTTCAATACCGGTTGTGTAGTTATGACATAGTTCCGTTGGTTTTTCTTCAACTTTTGTTTGTTAATAAACATAAAGCTACCTAATGGGTTTTCTGTTCTGCGGCCGGGGTCAAGTAGTTTCATTAAAAATTTAAAATAACATTAATTTCAATATCAGTGCGGCTCGGCGCTTGACTCTCAATCTGAGCGTCGCGGGTTCGAATCCCCGTCCATCCAAACATGCTCACCCTTTCAGCTGTTGATAAAAAGAGTAGCCCAATAGTTGGCCCTCTAGTTTTTCACTGCTAAACTAGGGACGGCTAGCACAGATAGCCCTCGTGTAACTTTGAGTGAAACAAAGAGAATTGTGTATAAAATAATCGTTGTTTTTTAAAATGTTGAGTTTTTAAGTTATTACACTGTACATAAACTGGAAGTTATGACACTGTACATAAACTGGAAGTTATGACTCAGTACATAAACTGGAAGTTATGACTCAGTACATAAACTGGAAGTTATGACACTGTACATAAACTGGAAGTTATGACTCAGTACATAAACTGGAAGTTGTGACTCAGTACATAAACTGGAAGTTGTGACTCAGTACATAAACTGGAAGTTATGACTCAGTACATAAACTGGAAGTTATGACTCAGTACATAAACTGGAAGTTATGACTCAGTACATAAACTGGGA
>NW_013669032.1:130862-132696 GCF_000517525.1 Limulus polyphemus
AGTACATAAACTGGGAGTTATGACTCAGTACATAAACTGGGAGTTATGACTCAGTACATAAACTGGAAGTTATGACACTGTACATAAACTGGAAGTTATGACTCAACACATAAACTGGAAGTTGTGACTCAGTACATAAACTGGAAGTTGTGAATCAGTACATAAACTGGAAGTTGTGACTCAGTACATAAACTGGAAGTTATGACTCAGTACATAAACTGGGAGTTATGACTCAGTGCATAAACTGGAAGTTATGACACTGTACATAAACTGGAAGTTGTGACTCAACACATAAACTGGAAGTTATGACTCAGTACATAAACTGGAAGTTATGACTCAGTACATAAACTGGAAGTTATGACTCAGTACATAAACTGGGAGTTATGACTCAGTACATTCTTTGTTTAATAATCGTATTTATATTTTCTATTTCTGTCAAGGCTACTAAGGCTACTCATTTTCAACTACTGACCAGAGGGAAGGCTTGTCAGTCAGCAACACCCACCATTAACGCTGAGGGATTGGCTATCACCCTTATAACGCACCCACAACTGAAAGTGCTGGGAATAATTTACGGTGTCACACAGATTCCAAACGTTTCGTAATATCTACGATTTGAAGTACACTTAGGGAATTATAACAAACTTTAATAATTTTCACTCTTAACTAACAAGAAACAATTTAACGGCTACAATCTAACCTTTGTTTTCTTTTTCCATCAGTTTTAACGAACTATTAATAATAATGCAATAAAAAACAATTTCAAATATCAACCCAGGTACGTGCTATGGTAAAAACGATAAACCATTACATATATATATATATATATCTGTAGGTGTTTTAAACCTCTTTAATATCTAATAAATATATAATTTCTTATATGTCTGTATGCGTGCATACTTAATAGTAAGTTTTTTTTTTAATCTGGAGAAAAAACAGACACATCAGTTTAAAAAAAATTAAACCTAAATTAATGGCGTACGAAATTGATACGAACATTTCTCTAAGAAGAAACTGTGTGTTTTTAGACCTTATACTTAAGAATAATTGTACGTACTTTCTTAAGCGACTTGATAAATAGCTTAAACTGGCGTACGCATTTATATTATGCTTGAAATGATGATTGACCGTACCCGCGAATTTGAAATAAAAGGAGTTGTTTAATCAGTGACAGACGAACGCGATGCTATTTCTATGTCATCTAGCCAAACATTAGCAGCGATACAATTTTTATCAACGATAACTCAGACCCTCATAAATCATTAACATTCAAGAACATAGACAGGTGCTAGTAACGTCGGTCTATTTGACTTAACGACAAAAAAAAAAAGAGAAAATGCTGATTACGTGACAACAGTAGTGACCACGCCTCTCTAAGAATCGAACACAGTGTTGAACGTATTGTAATTACAAAAATTCGGCTACGTATGTAGACACAGCTCCTATAGCGTAGATCAGAAAGACAAATTGTGTGTGTGCCGCGTGTCTCCAAGTGAGTTTGTTTTGTTTGTTTTTTTGAATTTTGCGCAAAGCTACACGAGGGCTATCCGTCCCTAATTTAGCAGTGTAAGACCAGAGGGAAGACAGCCAGTCATCACCATCCGCCCCCAACTCTTTTACCAACGAATAGTGGGATTGACCGTCACTTTATAACGCCCCCGCGGCTGAAAGGAAGAGCATGTTTGGTGTGACGGGGATTCAAACCCGCGACCCTCAGATTGCGAGTCGAACGCCGTAACCACCTGGCCATGCCGAGCCATCCCCAAGTGAGACCTTTGAACCTTTGTTGGAAGATTCACGAGTTCTTGATATGGGGTTTGTTGGAAGATACACC
>NW_013669033.1:0-18338 GCF_000517525.1 Limulus polyphemus
CTGGTTAAGTCGATGGTTTATGTATCCTCCTTGTGTAAAAGACAATAAATCGTCATTTAATGTATCTAATTTGCTTTTAAATTTACTAATGTTTTCCATTTGTACTTCTTGCCACTGTTGTTGACTTTCTTGTAGTTGTCGGAGACTTTCTTCCTGTTTATTCTCTCATTATTCTTGTTTCTTTTCTTTTTCCTCCAACCACTGCTGTAATTTCTCTTCTTGTTTCTTTTCTTTTTCCTACAACAACTGCTGTAATCTCTCTTCTTGTTTATTTTCTCGTTCTTCTTGTTTCTTTTCTTTTTCTTCCAACCACTGCTGTAATTTCTCTTGTTTCTTTTCTTTTTCCTCCAACCACTGCTGTAATTTCTCTTTTCGTTTTTCTTGTTTCTTTTCTTTTTCCTCCAACAACTGCTGTAATTTCTCTTCTTGTATTGCTGCTATTAAGTCTGCTAGGCTGTAGTTTGATTTGCCGCTTCTCGTTTCCATTTTTTTTATCCCTCTCTCTGACACCAATTTGTTACGTCTATGTTCGTTAGTTAATTTTCCGTAACTTCGTTCCGACGAAACTTTAGCGACACAAGTCCTTTCTTAAATAAAACTGGTTTTTTCTTACCGAATACAACTTTACGATACACCTAATTTCAACAGTCGCTCTATAACAAACGCTATAACTCACGTCCAACAATATTTTATCTGCATACATTCAATTACTCCTTACCTCTGTTGTCCCGTCACGTTGTGAACGTCTTATATATACAAGACTAACACATATCTAGTAAATGCTACGGCATTCTTGAAGGAACAGGATATTTCTAGAAACAGGTGGCGTGATACTAGTCACGTGACCTCGCTGACGCAACAATATTTAATAACTTACTAGCTTAAGTTAAAACAATTTGGAAAGGTTACAGTGGCTCATAGAAACTGATTATAAAACTGAATATGCAATGGTGGATAAATATGAGGAATATTAAAAAAAACAATAAGTATTATTTAAAGTAGTAAATAGAAATGCAATTACTGACCACCCTAAAAAAGAAGATAGTGTTGCGTCAGCGAGATCACGTGACTAGTATCATGCCACCCGTTTTCTAGAACTATCCTGTTCCTTCCGGAGTGCTCTAGCATTTGCTAGATTGGGGGTGGTCTTATATATATAAGATGGTCACGGCGTGACGTGACAGTATGTGTGTAGGTAGTGAGTAATTGAACTGCAGTCAGAAAGTATTGTTGAAGTTAACGTTCGTTGTTAAAGCGTTTGTTATAGAGCGACTGTTGAAAATAAGTGTATCGGTAAAGTTATATTCAGAAAAAATAAACCAGTTTTATTAAGAAAGGACTTGTGTCGCTAAAGTTTCCTGGGAACGAAGTTACGGAAAATCAACTAACGAACGGAGACGTAACAATATTGTAGGCTGTCCAGTACAGTTGACTGAAAACATAATTTAACAGTTGTGGCTTATTATATAATGGTCTGTGCTGTGCCCAACATGGATATCGAAATATGGTTTTTAGTGTTATAATTCGCTGAGTCACTGAGAGGCTTTATTATATTTTCATTCCTTTTTTTTTATGTTGTTACTAAAAGTAATTATAGAGGATATCACAACCATTGACGACACCGGAAGTGCAAAACTTAGCGCTGTACGCAACTGGTAGAGGCGTATGAAACGCACTAGAAAACGTCTGAACCCTAACGAATGATTATGGCTTATTCTGTAAGAGTAGCTCGAAATTTACTTTATTTACGATCTGAATTCATGTTTAAACTCAAACGGAGTCCGCAAAAATCGTTGATTCAAAACAGAACAAAAGTTACAACAGAAACTGGAGCTTTTCTTCCTGAACCGGAAAGAGTTCCTTTTGGTATCATACGAACAATTTTTGTGTTCTTACCAGGGTTGTATTTAGGAGCAACACTCAGCAAGGAAGGCGCAGCTTTTCTTGAGGAAAATGATATTTTCGTTCCCGATGAAGACGAAGAAGATTAGAAATATATATTGTAATTTTTTTCAGCTAAATGTAATACTATTACTAGTAAGGCTAACAATAAGTTTATTCATTCACAATGTTGTCAAACGAATTAAAATCAAGATATCGTACTTCTTAAAATGTTAGACTTAGAATTAAACGTTAAAACTTAAAGTACTTACAAGTTATATTAATATTACAATTTCATCGCAGTTTGACCCTGAACTGAGGAAGAAAGGTCTACTTTTCGAAAGTGCTCGGGTTATACACTTATAGTTATACTATTTATTGTTATAGGGTATAGTATCTTTATGTTATCGCAATAGTAATAATGTGTAGTAACTCATTAGTTCAAGTTTAAACAATTTGGAAAGGTACAGTGGTCATGTTCAAACATTAAGTTTAACAATAACAGTGATGTTTATACTATAAATTATAGCCTATTTGTTTTTAGTATTGATTTTATATTCTCAGACTACAAAGGTTAAGAATAAGAGTAGCGACTAGTTAAGGCTAGCATAGGCCTTAACGGATTAAGTGCTCACAGCTTGTAAATTGTAATTAGTGCAAGAAGTGTGTTTTGGTTGGGAACTTTGGTCTGGTAATGATATGTACTTTTAATGAAGCTAGTACTAGTAATAAAGATGTGCAATTTGTATAGTTTGTAGGTGGGAGGAAAAATTGGAGACTCTCCTAAATAACAGAGGTAATACTGATAGAGAGAAGTGTAAACTGTGGGAAATGGCAGTAGGAGAAGAGAATCTCAAACTTCTACATGCAAAGGATACAGTAGCTAATTATTGAAACAGTACTAATACTAGTAATAGGAGTAGAACTTAGAAGTAGTGGATTTAATTATAATGAGTGGGTTCTATTAAGTAACATATTTCAGCATTTAGCTTGTGCAGATGAGAATCTAAACCTGAGTACTTGCCTCAGGCCCTGCACCCTCCCAAGGCTGGCTGTGATGAAAAATGTAAGAAGCTTATAGTTATAGGTGATCAGGAGCCTCAAGAGCCAGTATGGGCTCTGGGACAAACATCTTCCCCGGGTCCCTTTTATTTATTTTTCAACATTTTAAAGAACTTTTTAAAAAGATCCTATATTAGGAGAGCTCATGAACAAGGCAAAATCATAGCAGCAGCCATTTTTAACTCACAGTATAAGTGTAAAAACGTTCATAAAATAACAACAAATATCTGTTAAATCTATAAAGTAACAAATACATATTAATTATTACTCAAGAAAAGCCAAAACCATGTTTTTTATGATTAAATGAAGATATAGTCTAAAGGTGCTTTATGGCATAACAAGGTTTCATTCACCCTGGCCCCTGAGCAGTTGTACCCTTTGCTTCCCTTGTCGGTGGGCCTATAGGTGAATTCGTTTATACCATACACATGGATAAGATAATCTGTATGGTAAATAGGGAGAAAAGAATTATGATGCAGTTTTTTTGTGCACATAGGAGCTAATGATGTAGGGAAATAATAGTTCAGAGAAGCTAATTGTCAAGTACAAGGGGTTGATAAAGGCATTTTTAGAAAAGAGCTCTAATAACTTAATTCTATCAGGCATACTGCTGAGGCTTAATTATGGGGATGAAATTATAAGCATGTTGCTAAGACTAAATGATAGGCTTGGGTTAATATTTAAGGATGAGCAGATATGTAGTTCAGTGGGAAAAGGGAGCTTTTTGGAATAGGTTGTTTATATTTAAATAGGATAAGGTCTGGCTTATTTGCAAGAGCCCTAAACTCAACTGTAAGGGCAACTTTAAGCTAGGATTAGACAGTGGTAAGGGCTAAAATAAACTAAATGTAATGAAAAGTCTAATGTAGGAACAATTTAGAAAAGTAGTGTTTTAGGGAAGTGTAAACTGTTATTATTGTAATTCTGAGGGTTTAAGAAATATTATAGATGTGAGAGTACTATTTGAAACTGAGGACTTTTATGTAATGGAAATAACTGAATATCAGTTAAATGTAGACAATTTTGATGATGGAAGTTTTTTGGAATACAGGGTTATAGACTATTTAATAGGGGAGTAGAATATAAAAAAAGGGGAAAAGTGGTTTTATATATAAAGTACGAGTTGCAACTTGTACCCTGTTTCAATTGAGAATATCAAACTTCTGGGTTTCTGTTAGTGGATATATAATGGAGAAGGCTTTTAGTTGGGATTTGTTAAAGACCACCAAATGAAATTAATGAGAAATTTATAGGAGATAAAAATTTAGCTTTAATGAGGTCCTAATTATGGGGATTTTAATTTTAGGCATGTAGATTGAGAAATGTTACAGTCAAACCATGAGAAATGTTTTTAGAAGCTATTCAGGATGGTTTTTCTTCATCAATTAACCAGGAAACCTTCTAGAAACTACAATTTTATAAATTATAGTTATTATTAATGTTTAATATAGAAATGGTTGATAGGGTGGAGATTGGGGAAAATTTAGATACAAGTGATCACTGCTCACTTAGGTTTGATGTTTTTCTGCATGTGGAGATAAGGAATAATGAGGTTTTGGTTACAAATAACAAAAAATAGCAAGTTTTCAAGGGACGAAACAGAAATTATCTGTTGTAAATTGGGCAACTAACTTAATGTGAGATACTGATAAAATGTGGGAAAATTTTAAAGATAACTTTAAAATATTCAAGATAGACACATTCCTTATATAGAAAGGAGGGGTATAATATAATTTCCCTGAAATGTAATATTTTCTAAAAATAAATTTGAAAAAAATCCAGATTTTCAGCATACATATTAAATAAGAAATATAAAATTCAAATACTGGAAATTAACCTTTCTAAGATGATAAATCACCTCCTTCTTACACAGAAATGCTATCTTCCTTGCACCTCTGCCTATGAGATTTGAATGCATATAGCCTTGAGGTAACTCCCAATTAAATTGATGTATTTGACATGAACTGCACTGGTGTAGGATAATGTCATCATTAAAAAAGTCCTCCAGGTCTCCCGATTGTGAATTCCCCCACCCTTTTTCTTCAAGTGAAGAACAGGAGCCCCTTGCCACTTACCAGTTTTTAGCCACTGGGGTGGTGGACCATAGAGAGTCTTCACTAGTTGGGCTTAGCACAGTATGTTGAGAACTGGAGTAGTGGTGACACTGTCAGTCTAGTGTGACTCACCCCTCAAAAAATCTACAACAAAACCAATGTGCCCTCCTCCTGCAGCCAGAGCTTATTCAGTAGAGTCAAGATGTGCATACACAGTACAGTGTGGCTATGATCCAACCATATCACACTTTTGGCTTTACAACTGCTTGTGTGCAAGTGCTTGGGTAGTCCTGTTCTCATTCTGCTCATCCCTGTGACACTTGGGGCTCATTTGCTTCTCTCCCCCCTTACATTCTGGGCAAAGAGTATACCCTGGTCGAGAAAGGATGTGTTCTTTCACAGGTGAGCACGTATGGAGCTCCTGCCCTTGGGTGTCACATTCCATGGCTTCCTTCAGGTGGTTTCTGAAGGGAACTCATCTAGGAAATAACATTTTGTACTGGCCCCTCCACCATTTCAACATGGGAGTCTAGTATTTCTCTGTGAAGAGGTGAGTTATCATATCTTAAGTTAACCTTTTCCTTACCTGAAAATGTATTTCTGATAGATACTTTCCTCTTCACATGTTCATACACATCCTCCCTATTTTTGTTGCACATGTTTTTCTTCTTGCCATATCTAAGAATGAAGTTATCATGAGTGCAAATGCACAAGGGAGAGTTACTGCTCATGGCATTGTATTGCCCTTCTGTTGGTGGAGGATTTTTGTCACATTCATGGTGTCATCATGCATCAGCACAATTTGCATCAAAAATGTGAATTTAGGTGGGTGTTACCTCAAGGCTAGTGGTATGCAAGTCTCATAGGAAGATGCATAAGGAAGATAGCATTTCTTTGTGAGAGGTAAGTATCTTTCAGAAATACATTTTCAGGTGAGGAAAATGTCAACTTTTATCACAGAAGAATCTAAGTTGCTTGACTTGATGATTTGATTTACACTCTAAGGAGTTTAGTGCTGACCAAATCAAGCTCTCCTTCCTTCATTTGTGGAGTCCTGTCACAGCATGCTTGTAAGTGTGAAGTACAGGTAGTATGGTGCCATCCCTAATTCCTAACCACCAACCTCAGAGAGGCAACCAGTCCAAAGCAACTACTTATAATTTTAAAAAAATGTTTAACATCAGGTATCCCATGTAGATAAGTTGCATTTATTACTATTGCTTCTGCTACTATTATATGCTTGAGAAGTTTGGCACTGCCTCTCTTACCTCCAATAATCTCCTCAAGGTTCTTGTAATAACGTCCAATTCAATTTGATTTCAGTAACATTTGTCCTTTCCACTTTATAAATGACAAGGAAAATTTCCTGAGTCCAAATTTCTTCCTTTTCTAATTCATATGGTGTGTTATACATTAAACATTATATATTGTATAGTCAATATTTTATGTTATAAATAAATTAAAAACTTGGCAATTGTTTACAAAGTATTTGTTAAAGTATCTATCAGGAAAGATAAAAGTACCAGGCCTAATATATTGTTAACAGTGAGGATAGTATGCAATTGATGGAACAATGCATTCAAATCTTTATAAATAAGAACATATTTAATTAGCTCTATTCATCACCTGGTCGATTCCATAAACATTTGACATGCTCAGTACAACACTACCATGCAACTACAAATCTGCATATGGATGATGTATGCTAAATCAAATCATGTTCATAAAAACAATACAAATATTTTACAAGAAACCAATAAGAATATTAATGGGAGTCTTAAAATAATAAAAATATAGAATTAAAAACCTAACAATGTTAGCTAAGAAAATAGAGTAAAATTATATTGGCTTCTAATATAACTGATAACAAGGTAAAGCTTGTTTGCTCACAAAACCAAACAGTATTTAAAACCAAAAAACAATATATTTCTTCCACATTTGTTATTGTTATTAAATAGAAATATCTGAAAGTGTTTGCTTGAACTAGATCAAACAAAAAGTAGAAGAACCCTTGTATGTATGTCTTAATATACATAAGTATTAACAACATTATGAATATATATATTAATATAACAATTTAAAACTATTTAGTTAATAAAAGTATAAGTAGGCCAGTCTAAAACAAATAACTATATTTATAAGTTACTTGTAAAGGTTACTACCACTATTGCAGCCTCTATTTATAGACTTGATAATTGTTTAGTTCATATTTACAATTCTGTGGTTTCTCTCCTGGAAATTGTGTTTAGAAAGTGATTTTGAATATTGATATTGATATTTATACAGTGTATTTACATGTATATTTTGTAATAACATACTTTTTAATTTTCTTTTTCATATACTTTACATATCTAGCACTAGAATAGATAAAAAAACAGAAAACAGTTAGTGTTAACCTTGTGTTTAACCTTAATTGTATATAGACAGCACTGACATAAGAGATTTGCTCAAAATATGTTAAAGAACAAATTAATAGAAATATTTTTTTCTATTTGTGACAAAATCTTTTTTAACAACTGTGCCTAAATGTTTCCTCCTTTACTAAGTTCTTTAATGTGCATATAACATATATTTTGTCCCGTGATTTATGAATCCATGCTATAGCTTTTTAACAACATTTATCTCATCAGTTAGTTAGTAATAAATGTACAGTAAATAAAGTGTAAAATATATATAATTTTATTAAAACATCCATACTGTTAAAGTATTCTTTAGATAATCCATGTGGTTGAAAGAATCAATGAATGTGAGAATAATGGAGTGATTAATTTTGAAGCATAAGAAGAAATGATTTATGTGCACATGATAAAGACTATGTAAGTACAACATATTGAAAGTAAATAGGAAAAAGCTTACAGTATCAGATAAATACAAAATCCAATATTACTGGCTTTAGGCCTGTAGATACAAGACTCGTGAATCCTCAACTAAGCTCATTTTCATTTCTCCTATATAGTTATCAGATATGCTAGTTGCTATGGCAACATGACATTTAGTTGATATGGGCTTGAAATTCTCAAGAATGTTGTAATTACACCTCTGGAACTGGTTCTGAGTAATCCAGTAAAATTTGGCTTTTCCATTTCTTCCTAAATTATAAACTTGTTCCCATTTTAGATTATTATCCAATAGAAAGTTTTAAAAGATTTGTATCCATGGCTTATGTTGTAAAATTAGTCAGTAAATTTATTTTCTGTTTTCAGGTTGAATCTCCAGTAAGCTAACATTTTGTGAAGTACCAGAGAAACTAGATGGAGACAGTTTTGATGTTTCATTCTCCTTGTTTGATCTAGGTTAAAGATGTACAGCACTAGTCTATATAGTTAGTAAATACCAATGATCTAACTTTGTAAAATCCTAAAACTGCATATTTTTCGTAAAATAATTTATTATATTTACCTAACTGTATATCATACTGTTTGTTTGTAAATTTATTGAAATTATAAATTGTTCAGTGTGTTTGAAGTTGAAATAAAATGATTATGATATCATACTTAAAGCTAAGATTAAATTATTATGTGATAAATCTGTTATAAAAATACTTAATGTATAGTAAAACTTTGAATTTAATGCTAAAGAAGTATTACATGGTACGGCATTTACAAAGCATTTTAAATTTCAAGTACACGTACTTGTTTTATCAAGGAATAATAAATTCATTATGTACTCTGTAGTATCAACGTCAGTGGTGTGTAATTTCATATTTGTATTGAATTTAACAGCATGAGTGACCCCTTTACCCACTTGGTATTTCAGTTTAGGTTTTACACAGTTCAAGGATATGATGAAAAGTGACTTTTTTTGTTGATGTTTCATCCTATGCATGATACCATGGTCAACATTTGTATGAAATTTGTTTTTGTCATTTTACATTTGTTGGTTCACTTTTAAGTTAACTCCATGGAAATGGTGGAAAAGAGAAGAACAATGATTTTATTTGTCAGAAGTGAGAGAGATACAATAATAAGGATATGTAATTTTATATGTAGGTTTAAGTTGGTTTCAAAAATTTTAACTTTAAAGAGAGATTCAAATATGTGGACTTGTCTCTGAAATTAAGAAAAGTTAAGGTAACAGAAATACAGAACTAAAGTTGTTAAGGGTTCATTTTACTCATGTGGTTCTGTTTGAGTGGTGGATTGTTAAAGCTGGAAGTAAGGGTTTAAATATTAGGAATGATAAGTATAAGTTTAGATTGATACTTGTTCATAGGAGAAACTTCCTTGGTGTTTTAGTACTCACTGGTTAAATATGGGTATGGGTTGGACATGTGGTGTACCTGTGAATTTTGGAGCTGGAGAGCTAAGTTTAAATCTGTATGATGTCACAGAGATATTCCCCGCACTTTAAGCTGTGGATGAATTATAAGAGTGAATGTCAATCTCTTAGTGTGGATGGTAGGGTGTGCTGCTGCTGTCTTCCCTTTGTTCAGTAGTTAGAAATTAGGGACAACAGCATATAGTCTTATCTTAGTAGCTTTATCATAAACACATAATACTAAAAATATAATTACCAGTTAAATATTAGTTTTATGTAGTACACCTAATGCACAAGTTTCAATACAGTTATATTTTCAGATTACAATATTTATTGAAACTTTTCTGTGGAGTGTGTGATGCGAGTGTGAAATGAATAAATCAAACCTCAAATTGTAGTTAAAGGACAGTACAAATTAAACATGACGTTGTGAAAAGCAATCGAAATGTAAACAGTCGCTAAGTGTGTTGTTAATAAATGGTGAAAAGAGAAGATTTTGTAAGTTGGTAACATCTGTTTAGGAGAAATCGCAATTTGCAAAAAAAGAGAATTAATATACAGGTACAACACAAACTATATTGACTTGATTTAAAGTACAAAACCTAACAAAGAAGAAAAAAAATAATAGCCTCATTAAACCTTCTAAAGTTCGTGTAGTATAATTATTTGAATATCAAATGATTGATACCTGTCATACCACATGTCATTAAAAATGGAAGATTGGAACATGATGAAACTGAATATTCTGATTACTGAAAAAGTTTAATTTAGCACAGGGTAGTTACAGCACAAGATATTGAAAGTAGTAGCTACCTCAAACTAACATTTCAAACATAAATTGATTAAAATATACCTGTGAAAACCTAAACTTCTGTTGCTTGTTTTTTTTTAGTATTGATACGCTATATATGTATATATGCTACATTTATCAAGTATTTTCAGTAAACTGACTGTAATGTCTCTAGTTAGTTGTACTGGAACAAAAACTTCTATATTACAGATATTCTAGTAGCTCATCAATGATTCAGTGACTTAAGTTTTGCTTATAAATGTAATTTTAAAACATGAATTAAATTTGATTAGTTTTCTATTTCCCATGATGAGGATCCACAAGCAAGAACAGAAATGAAGTTAAGTGACCAGAGGTATTTTAGGAATTAAATTTGATTAGTTTTCTATTTCCCATGATGAGGATCCACAAGCAAGAACAGAAATGAAGTTAAGTGACCAGAGAGGTATTTTAGAAATATTCATATAACATTACTTTGATGCTACATGTGTTTTTCTATATTTATTATCATACAAGATTATAAGTACAAGTGATGAAATTCTAAATAGAAGATATCTCTGAATTATTAGATTATTGCAGCCAATATTTCATCCAGTATGATGGTAGTAGATGAAAACAACAAACAATATTATCTTAAAATATGTTGCTTATAAAATAAAAAGTAAGGTAAAAGAAGTGTATTGTAAAAAAAAACAAATGAAAGAACCAATTAGTACTTCATTCAGAAATGTAATTAATTTTTTTTGACAAATACTATGTAATAAATGCATTTGTCTTAGTGTGTTTTAGTCAGATACAAAGTATTTTATACTCGGAAAACTAGATAACTAGGACAAAAAGAACTTAGTCATTTCATTGACCAATGTTATACTGTTAAAAGTACATACATCAATGGTTTCACTGTGTTTTACATTGTTTTCGGTCCTTTTTTTTCATAACTTAGTCAATGTCAAGGAATTCAAATTTACTTCCACAATACATTCTCAGTCAAACTTCTTGGTATCTTCTGGATTCTTCCTGATAACTTAGTTCTACTGTTAAAAGTACACATATTTATAGTTAATTCATCCATGGTTTCACTATATTTTATATTGTGTGCAGTCTCTCTCTCTTCTTTTTTTTTTACTGTCATAATTCGGTTGAAGTCAAGGACTTCAGATTCACTCTCCTAGTACACTCTCTGTTGAACCTCCTTTTATCTTGCACGTCCTTCCCGATCATTCACAAAGGAAACCAGTGAACCTGAAACTGAAGATCATCTGGTGCCAAAGCCTTTTGGCTAAGTCGCCAAACCGCCATTTTTTTATGTGATTTGTTAACTTCTTTTTTTATATGTAAAATATTTACTGTTCCAGATCGTGCTTTATTAGTCAATAAATAATATGATGACATTCCGATTTCTGATTGAGTTAGGTTTCTTGTAATGCCAGTATTTATATAAACTCGGAAATTAGTGTTATGGATTCCCGAGCATTTTGCTCCCAATGGAACAGCGATGTGTCTGCGGACTTACAACGCTAGAAACAGGGTTTCGATACCCATGGTGGGCAGAGCACAGATAGCCCATTGTGTAGCTTTGTGCTTAACTACAAACAAACAAACCCGAGCATTTTTATGAGATCGCTTTTAATTTGTGGGTGTCAGTTATTGAACAAATGAATTACTCGAATATTATTTTAAAAAGTCAGTAGTTTTAGTGTTTCTGTTGATGCCTATTCAATCAATGGTTAGAGATCATAGAACAAAGATTTTGTCACATTCTGTTGAAACTAAAGTGTTTTTTGTTTGTTTTTATTCTTCAAATCAAACGTATCACAATGTGATCTCATATTTTAACCTTCCTGTCTATAAAACTAATATTAAAATACTAGAAAGTAACGCAGAACATAATTCTTCTTTTTTGCTGACTTGGCTAGATTTTGCAGAGATCCTGGAAGCTGTCTTGTTGCTACTTCGGTTATCTCGAGACCGTTACAGTCTGGTGTATTTAATTAAAATTGATTTATGTTTCTTATTTAGTTCTGCATAGTATGAATAATTGTGAGATGGAAAAATATGAGCTAAACCCTATGGGCACCGAGGTATTACCAAGGTATAACTTAGGTTTGTTATTTATGTGCATGGCGTTTTTTGAAACCTTTTAATAACGTCTCAATATGATACGTGTGGGTGACGTCATTAATGGTGCAGTGTTATGTATGTTCTGGATTATACTATAACAACTAAATAAATCGGTTGATAATGATATATTTCCATATATGCTGATAAAATATTGATTGAGGGTTAGCCGGTCTTGTTGGACTGGTTAAATGTTATATGTGGATAAGATTTTTGAACTTTTTTGGCCAACGGAAGTCACAGATGTCACATTGACGACCGACATCTTCTGAATTACTTTTACACACACTTACTCCTGCAGGAGTGGAAATGTTTTTAATATCGTTATATTTTATGTTTCTAAGTATGGAAACAACCCTTTAAATTCTGTTTGTAAGGATCCATTTGAATTTCTGTTTTTGTCGGGAAGTATTGCCTTAGTAATCAAACTGGATACTATGTGTAATGTTTAGTATCATTAATATTCTATATAAGAAATATATAGAGAGAACATAAACAGTTCTATACGTCATTTCCCAATTATAAACCGCACCTTCTAGAAGTTAACGTTATAAACAAACTCGTTTATAAACTGCAATCGAGTATAAAAGGTGGATATTGTCAAGTTACGGGTATAGACGTAAATAAAAACATTTCACATATATTCCACGTGCTTATCCATAGCAATTATCTCTATCTGATTACAAAAATACAATTAACTCCTTTCACTAAATAGACTGATCATGAAAATTTGATTTCCATAATTATCAAATACTGCTTAGTTTTAACTAGATGTTTGTAGGGATTATGGTATAACTTGCTTTCGTTATATGTATTGCGAATCACGTAAAGAAGAGAGGGCATCTTTTTTTTTTTCTAGTCTTAAAATTATGGCAAAAACACAAGAAAGGAAAGCTATGAATAAAAATATTTAATAAATACTACTGAGATACAAATATAAAAACAAAACCAAGTCACTTCTTTATCATTTTAACTAATAGTTTTCTAACTTTCTGGAAGTTTGAAAGCACACGCTCACAAGAAAAAGGTCACATAACATATTTTGACAGTGATATATCTAACAGTACTAAAAACGTATATGAATTAGCGCTTTAATACAACAATCATGATAACAAGTAAAAAAATATTCAATACCACCATTATCCATTAACGTACTAGAAAAGTCCTGAAAGTTGCAACCAGCTGTAATCCAACACCGAATTCACAATAACTCCCGCGAAATTTTCCTATAAATTTTCAAGCTGAATATTGTTAACATAATCAATCAACAGATTATAGTAAGATAGTTTCTCCATGCTTTCAACCTATAAATTGCCCTATTTGCTATCAGTCTCAGAAAGACAAGCAGATTTTTCATCACAAGGTGGTGCCTCATTTGGCCAATTACAAACACTTATATTTTCATCAAAAACGAGTCCGGATGGACAATTAAATTGGTAAAGGATGAAATTCTTGCCATTCCCAAAGTAATCCACGCATCTGTAGAATTTATGGCAGTCACGTGGGTTACGAAAATATCCTTCTTGTGGACATATATCGCTATCTCCCTTGACAGGAATACCCTTGGATTCTGAAGACGATTCGCCACCACTTTCTTCAGAAGGATTTGATGACGTTTCTTTGCTCTCAGTTCCTTCTTTTGATGAATCATCTTTACCACCTGAAGCAGCATCTTCAGAAGACAATTCACTCTCGGGTGTAACGTTTCCAGATGAAGAACTTTCCGACGATGATGGTCCATTCACTGGTGTAGAACTTCCGATTTGTGATCCATCTTTAGGCAATGATATTTGTGAGTGACAAGGGGGTGCTCTACTGGCAAAATTACATACAGCATAACGTTCATCAAACACAAGGTTAGTTGGACAAGTAAACACATATATTGTAAAAGTTACTCTCTCATCACTTGTATTGACACACCTGTAAAACTTACTACAGTTTCCTGGATAACGGAAAAATCCAGCTTTTGAACATGCTAACTGGTTCGATTCTTGTGACGGTAGCAAGCTGTTATCTGAACCAGAAGTTTTAGATTCAGAGGAATCTGTTCGGGGATTTGAATCTTTTTCTGATGTTCCTGGTCCTTGTCTTGAAAGAGAAGAATCTTTATCACCTACTGTGGTACAATTATTATTTGAAATTTGTCCTGTTGAAGAGCCATCGGCAATAGTTTGTTGTTCTGGACCTTGTGGTTGTTCTCTGTCTGTTGAAGTCGAACTTTCTTGTTTTGATGAACCTTGAGATATCGCAGTGGAACTGTCACATGATGGTACTCTGCGTGGCCAATTACAGGTGCTGATGTTCTCATCAAATACAAGGTTAGCTGGACAAATGAATTCGTAAACCTTGAACTTCAAACCGATTTCACTTTGGTTAACACACCTATAAAACTTCTTACAGTCATCAGGGTCCCGAAAAAAGCCAATTTCATTACATATTTTACTAGATTGGGATGAACTTTCTTGACCTTTGGGTAGTGATGGTTCTGATCCATCTGTTGGTTTCTCATTGTTAGAGCTGCCAGAATCGGAGTTTTCACAAGGTTTTGCCAGTTTTGGTAGTGTACACGTGCATGTAGTTTCATCAAACACTAAACCTGGTAAACAGCTATATTGTAAAACTTCAAAAGTCATCCCTGAACCTATGAGGTCCATACAGCCATAGAACTTTCCACAGTTTTCAGGATGACGAAAAAAACCTTCGCGTGTGCATATCAGTTCTGACACAGCTGAACTTGGGGCTGATAATTCATCACAAGGTGCTGCATCATTTGCCCAGATACATGTTTTTTTTACTTCGTCAAAAACCAAACCATCTGAGCAATTGAAGTTAAACACTGTAAAATATTTACCGTTACCTTCAAAATCTACACAGCGATAGAATTTCCCACAGTCAGACGGATCCCGAAAATAACCTTTTCTAGAACATGGAAGTGGAGAATTGTACTTCAAGAGTGAATTATTCTCCACGGGTAGAACTGCAACTAATATATATAAATATATACATATAAGTCAATATCTTGTATTTCACTTTTTAAATACTCTGCTTACCATGTTTGAGATCTTTATTTAAAACAACAATTTGAACATATTTTTAGGTTATAATGATGATAATAAAAGCGGAATTCATTGATTCCAAATTTAGATCATTTGTAATTCATAGCCAACTGTATTCTCTAAAATAACATTTTAAGGCACTTCTTCGCAAAGGGTAGAGTGTGGTCTAGTGGAGAGTTATGATAGTGATAGTGAATCCCATTATTCGATTAAAATTAGCCGATGAGGCAGTTGAATAATAGTCCCTCCTCTGGTCAACAATTCCACATTTAGGAATCTTGAGGTCTCTGACCTAACCACTTAGCCCGTGTGTTGCATAAAGTACCGTTAAGGTTGAAAACACTAACACCAAATTATCGTGGAAAATATTTGGAAACTTTCGTTATGAAAGAAAAGAAATCGTGGTGGCATTCTCTTTTGTTATGGTCGTATCCATATTTCCAATAATCGTGAATATAACGTTATTAATTTTCTGGTGGTTTTAGTCCTGACCAGCTGTAAGTTTAGTAAATTCCTAAAAATGTTGTATTCGTTTGTAATTAAGTACAAAGCTACACACTGAGCTATCTGTGCTTTGCCCATCATGGGTATCGAAACCCGGTTTCTAGCGTTGTAAGTCCGCAGACATGCCGCTGTGCCACTGGGGGCAAGAATGTTGTATCTAATTCTATAAGGCTTGGATTTTCACCCTTTTAATTAATATGTACATTCTACTTTCCGTATCTGAAAATGAAGTACTTATAACTGTATATTCCTTTTTCGAAATTTCGATGACTTGTATGGTAAGGTCTAAGAATCTGATTTAAAATAAATCACTGAAATGACATACGTTATGAATATCCACATTTTTCTAAGGTAGCGTCCTCTTTTAGCTGAAAATACACCCAGAATATCCGAGTGATTTACTTAGCAATCGTTAAGTTACAATAAATACCATTTGTAACTACGGTGCCACCTATAGAATAAGTTGTCATTCATGCAGTTTATGTAAATTTGTGTTTGTATGCTATTAAGCTCAAAGCTACACAATGGGCTATGTGTAATGTGCCCACCAAGGGCATCGAAAAATCGAAAACCGCTATTTAGCGTTTTAGGCCTCAGACTTGCCGCTGAGTCAGTGGAGGGTAGGGAGTGGGAGGTAAACTCACGCTAGAAACAGATCTAGATTTATTTACATTATTTTGTTTAAACAAAAACGAAAATAAATGACTGAAAAATATTATTCTATTTAAAATTATCAACAATTAAGATCGTCTGTTTAAACAAAATTATAATAGGGTCATCGATTGTAAATAACTTACCAACTTCAGCAAACAGAAACTTGTTAATTTATTCTACTTACTGAATATTTTATCATTTTGTGGTGTCAAGATAAATTCTTCTTGTTGTTTTGTATTTGTAAGAAAAAATAATGAACGACATTTACATATTTAAACCCAAAATTAAAATAAACTCATTCATAGAAACTTTAGTTTGACATCTACAGAAAAAAAGCTCTATTAAAAAAATCTGTAAATAAAAATTAACTGTTATATATGAATTATTTTGATACCACTATAAAAAGCTATTCACATTTTAATACCATTGATATATTATCTAGTGTTTTTCTGAGCCGTTGCTATGAAAGATGAAAATCTAATATGAACTTCTAAGTTTAATGAAATGTCTTTTATGCATTCATTTATGTTGCACCTGTTTCTTATCTCCAAATTAAGATAAATAATTCTTAGACAGATGTTTTTCAAATTAAAATATAGGTTTAGGATAAATTTTGGAACATTTATGATTCCATTACCCATATACATACCTTTAGCAATGATAACACGTAAGTACATGGAGATCACAAGAAGTTCAAATCGTAACATTTTCCGTTTCTCCATCGCTGACTAGGGAAAGATAAATTTACAAAACTTACAACCAGCAATAAATCAAAGTCGGTTTATAGTGAGCTATTTTAAGATATAAAAACTAAATATCAATGTATGTAAAAACTTCTATGTTTAATATAGTTTCAAGATTATAAGAAAATTCTACTCTTTTTTTTTATCCTGGTTAAAAACATATCCTAAACTCCGAAACACAGTGTACCAATTGACACAACTGTATTTCTTCTAGTTCCGCTAAATATAGATCTGACGTATCCTTAAGCCTATATTTGTTCCAATCTTTCGTCTTCTAAGACTTTAATCATTTGTTCTTGTATATAAAGTCTCTGTAAAAATGTACTTTATCAGCAGCTAGCATTGCTGCTTACTTTATCTACATTTATCATTGCTAAGTGCTTTATCTACATCTATTATTGTTATGTACTTTATCAGCATCTAGCATTGTGTACTTAATCTGCATCAATTTTTGCTATGTACTTTATCTGCATCTAGCATAAAAAGTAAAGTACTGCTACTTACTTTATCTGCATCTAGCATTGTTATGTACTTTATCTGCATCTAGCATAAAGAGTAAAGTATTGCTACTTACTTTATTTGCATCTGTTATTAGTATGTACTTTATTTGCATCTGTTATTAGTATGTACTTTATCTACATCCAGCATAAAGAGTAAAGTATTGCTACTTACTTTATTTGCATCTGTTATTAGTATGTACTTTATTTGCATCTGTTATTGGTATGTACTTTATCTACATCTAGCATAAAGAGTAAAGTATTGCTAGTTACTTTATCTGCATCTAACATTGCTATGTACTTTATCTGCATCTAACATTGTTATGTACTTTATCTGCATCTAGCATAAAGAGTAAAGTATTGCTACTTACTTTATTTGCATCTGTTATTGGTATGTACTTTGTCTGCATCTAGCATTATGCACTTTGTCTGGATCTAGCATTATGCACTTTGTCTGGATCTAGCATTATGCACTTTGTCTGGATCAAGCATTATGCACTTTGTCTGCATCTAGCATTATGCACTTTGTCTGGATCTAGCATTATGCACTTTGTCTGGATCTAGCATTATGCACTTTGTCTGGATCTAGCATTATGCACTTTGTCTGGATCAAGCATTATGCACTTTGTCTGGATCTAGCATTATGCACTTTGTCTGCTCTAGCATTATGCACTTCGTCTGCATTGTAGCATTATGCACTTTGTCTGCATTGTAGCATTATG
>NW_013669033.1:19338-21281 GCF_000517525.1 Limulus polyphemus
GATCTAGCATTATGCACTTTGTCTGCTCTAGCATTATGCACTTCGTCTGCATTGTAGCATTATGCACTTTGTCTGCATTGTAGCATTATGCACTTTGTTTGGATCTAGCATTATGCACTTTGTCTGCATCTAGCATTATGCACTTTGTCTGCATCTAGCATTATGCACTTTGTCTGCATCTAGCATTATGCACTTTGTCTGCATCTAGCATTATGCACTTTGTCTGCATCTAGCATTGTAATGCACTTTAAGATACGTATACCACCCAGTTTTTACTCAATATTTTACAGTTAGCGACTTCCATCAAGTTTTAAACGTATAGAATACGTTTTAACATGTTATTCGTGGGTTAGGAATAACACACTTTATACTCTTCAAATTTTCTGCACAAATATGATTAGATTTTCAACGGAACTTTCACCAAGCAATGAAGTTATGATGAGAACAATTGAAATAAAGTCAAAATAAAACATAGAAATTTCCTATTTACTAGTTATGAAAGACTCGACTTTTGTTTACAGTACATAAAGAAAACTACTCTTGTTATATATGTTTAGAAAACTACTGGGCAATCCATCTCCACACCTACATAAAAAAAGAGAAAATTACATTATTTGGTGGTTGGAAGGAAACAGAAATATGTAAAAGTCCATAAAACAATGAAATCCAATCTTCTTCCATATTTGTTTGTAAATGTCTATTTCTTTTGTAAAGAGCTTGAATTGCCAAATATTTATTAAGTTTTTATTTTAACTATTCACTTTGTATCGAGCAGCTCACACAAAATCACAGTGACAAATGAAGGTTAAAATATTTCCACATAATTGCTGATAACGGGAATTAACTACAAACATGAAAATAAGTCATTCTGTTAAAAGTCATAGTAGAACAAGATAAAGATAGGATTCAAATTGTTACTGGAAACTCCAAAAATGTAGATTTCACAGCTGAGATGGAAGTCTAGTGCACATGCGCGGCTGACTTACCGGTTTTACTTGTGTTTTTGATGGGTTTTTTTGTTGGGTCAAAATAATGAAGAACACAAAGCGAGAAAATATTATTACAACGTATTACAATTATGAAAATATTTGTACAGATAGAGTAAAACATATCACAGAAACTATTTCGTTTAAAACTTTTAATAATCAGTTTTAGGTAACACGTATAATTAAACATCATAGTAGTACGATGTACGATTTGTATTTTTAACTGGTTGGCTTGTCTCTTACTTTGTATCGTACTACTTTAGATCCCAAAAGGCTGAGTTTATCTTAAGTGTTACTATAGCAACCTGAGTCTATTAAATTATCGTAACATTTTTAAGTCTGAAAAGGATAAGGTATAGCGTTAGTGCTATCATAGCATTCCACATCTATGTACTAAAGCTAAGATGTTTGTTAACCCTGATCTTACCGAATTGTTTATTGTTTGTTTGTTCTTTTTAGCGCAAAGCTTAAAGCTACACCATGGGCTCTCTGTACTCTGTCCATCGCGGGGAATCGAACCTGGACTTCAAAATTGTACGTTATGTAACTTTCTGCTGACCTACCGAGGAACGACTTGTTTATATATATTTCACTGCCATTGAGGATTTAACATAGTGTGATAACTTGCAATAATGATGATATTTTTCTTAAGTATCCTTATTTGACATAAGCTATTATAAATCCTCTAACCAACAAGGTCATTGTTTGGTGCATAAATAGTTTAAAAATATGCTTAAAAAGTCGTTGGAATCCATATGGACTACTCTTATCGGTAATTTTAGGCTGAGTGTTAGCATACCAGTTTGAGTCTACCGAGGCTCAGTTGTGCTTTAACTGTCACCATACCAGTCTGAGTCTACTAAAGCTGAAATATGGTTTAAATGTTACCATACCAGTTTGATTCTACTAATGCTGAGTTGTGCATTAAATGTTACCATACCAATTTGAGTTTACTAA
>NW_013669033.1:22278-44438 GCF_000517525.1 Limulus polyphemus
TATAGGTAAGCAGGTGGTGATATCTAGCTCATGGGAAGCGTTAATTGGTGGAATGTTGTATTGTGGCTTGGGGGTTTCTCGCCAAGAAGCAGCAGTGTGCGTGCTGCTCCTGTCGATTGTTTGTTGATCATGGGAGTTTGCTGTAGGATTTTTATTGCTTCGTGAATTTGAAGAGTTGTGAAGTCGACTCTGTCCTAATGCTGAGTTGTGCATTAAATGTTACCATACCAATTTGAGTTTACTAAGGCTAAATTGTGATTTAAATACTACCATACCAACTTGTGTCTACTAAGATTGAGTTGTTCTTTAAATGTTACCATGCCAGTTGGATTATACTGCGGTTGAGTTTTACTTTAATTGTTACGATACCAGTTTGAGTCTACCGAGGCTCAGTTGTGCTTTAACTGTCACCATACCAGTCTGAGTCTACTAATGCTGAAATATGCTTTAAATGTTACCATACAAGTTTGATTGCACTTATGCTGAACTGTGCTTTAAATGTTACCATACAAATTTGAGTTTACAAAGGCTGAGTTGTGCTTTAAATGTTACCATACAAATTTGAGTCTACTAAGGCTGAGTTGTGCTTTAAATACTACCATACCAACTTGTGTCTAATAAGTTCAGTTGTTCTTTACATATTATCATGTATCTGTGAAAATGAACGTTACTCTGCTGCAATTAAAAGTTAGACAAATTACAGTTTATTTAAATAAAATATAAAATTTCCCCATTATGCAGTTAATTTAACTAGTTGTCTCTAACTTTCCTCAATGTGTGGGATTTTCTAATTATCTATATGAATCTGATATTTCTGTAAACTGGATAAGACAACTTTATGTGTGATTTTTTAGCCGCGGCATAGCGGCTCATAGAAGAGATCTGATTGATTTTTTCCTTTTTTTCCAGTTATATGATTAGAGGTATTTTTATATCCTCATCCACTATATTCTGTATTTAGGTTATTTTATACTCTCTTTTATGAAGTTCATCGCATGTTTACCTAAAAACAACCTATACAACGGAAATATTGTGGCAAAGTATAGAGTAAAACACTTGTTGGGATCTTTATACAACTTTCAACAACAATAAAAATCGCGCGTTTTACAAATTTACAGACAACTTTACATGGACAACGATTAATAGTTCTTGCTTACTTAAAAAAATGAAAGCAATCACTCTTCAAAATAAGTTTTAGTCTGAATTAGTTAATATGTGAGATGATCCCTAAAAATAACTAAACATTTCAATAATTGTACGAACCATTTATAATGTAACAATTTTTATCGTTATTACCGTTGGTCAAAATTTCGTTAAATGTGTTGTTGTTTTCTTAGTGTAAAGCTACACAATGGCTATCTGCACTCTGTCCACCGCGAGGAATCAAGCCCCCATTTTGTGTATTGCATGTCCGTAAACTTATCGCTAACCGACTAGAGAAAAACTGTTTTAACAGAGAAAAATATAATATCTTTATAAAACTTTTGTTTCGATCTCATGGTTTACCTGTAGCAAAGCAGTAAGTCTGAAGGCTTATCGCGCTAAATATCGGGTTTCGATACCCGCGGTAAACACAGCAGATAGTCATTTGTGTAGCTTTGTGCTTAATAACAAACAAATAGTTCATGGCTTTAGTTGTTGCTAATAATTTAACGTTAGTTAAAAAATTTATAGATATGTATTTCTGATATATACGTAGAAGCTTGTTATCATCACACTTTTGTATATGCTGTTCACTGTTATATGTGGGAAACCTGTACATTTTATATAGTTTGAAGACGAAATACTCTCTAAGACACTTCGGAAATTACAGAAAAAAGTTATTTTAAAATGCTCATAATTTGGGAGTTGCGTTAGTTTCACTTTGAAAATTCTTTCACCTTCTAAAAGCTTTTGTTCTATAAAAATTATGAATATGTTAAGATGTTAAATTATTTAATAATGAACTTGTATTCAAACACACTATGCAAAACACCGTGTGACATGTTACGCCTTGAAAATTCAAAACTTGCTTTACCTAAATATCTAACTTCTTCTCAAAGTTTATAATGTTATACAGATATTGTTTGTTTGTTTGTTTTTAATTATGCACAAAGCTACACAAGGGCTATCTGTGCTCTGCCCACCACGGGTATCGAAACCCGGTTTATAGCGTTGTAAGCCCGCAGACATACCGCTGTGCCACTGGGGGGCCATATACAGATATATTCAAAGTTGTAAGGCTACACTGTTTATTAGTGGGCTATTTTAGTGACTTTTTTTTTTAAACTGAAAGGCCACAAAGGCTGATAACATTGACAGTCTATTACAGTATGATCAACCAACACTTATAATAAATAGACCGTGCGTTTATAATATCGAGAAATAAACCTCAGGTAATGTATTAACTTCCCATAACTTAATGTTTCATATTAATGTAGACACTTTTAGAAACATGTATTTGAATCTCCCAGTGCTTCCTAAATTATAGAAGGAATACAGAGTAACTCATTTACGTTCTGATATTGTTTGCCTCAGAGCGACTTGATAATCTCACCTGTTTAAGAAAGTTGCACTTGATATCTCGAATTACACAATCTTCTTTTTTCTTTTAATGCCTGCAAGGTGGAAGGAGGAGGATAGAAAAAAGGTTGTTCTTCCACCTTCCTCATACATTAATATTCCACTCAAGGGTTTAAAACAGCAGGGCGACTGTCATGTCAATGCTAACATGAACTATTTTACGTTTCACTCAAAGAAAGGTCAGCACAGGGAATAAGTCAAACGATTATATTTTTTCTTACTGAGAATTTTACTCATAGTGATGAGATAGATCCCGTGTTTAAATAATAAAATAAAAACAAACAGTCTGTAGTGTTCACAGAAACTATGTTACATCTAAAAAACAATTAGCCTTTAAATGTTAAAGCCCTGAAGATCAAGTCTTGCTCATTGTGAGGATTGAAAACAATTATTATTTTTTAAATAAGTCCTGATCACGTGTTACTCATTGTGAGGATTGAAAACAATTATTTTTTGAAATATTAAAGTCCTGAAGATCACGTGTTACTCATTGTGAGGATTGAAAACAATTATTTTTTAAATATTAAAGTACTGAATATCACGTGTTACTAATTGTGAGGATTGAAAACAATTATTTTTTAAATATTAAGGTCCTGAAGATCACGTGTTACTCATTGTGAAGATTGAAAACAATTATTTTTTTAAATATTAAAGTCCTGAAGCTCACGTGTTACTTATTGTGAGGATTAAAAACAATAATTTTTTAAATGTTAAAATCCTGAAGATCAGGTGTTACTCATTGTGAGGATTAAAAACAATCATTTTTTTAATGTTTATGCCCTGAAGATCAGGTGTTACTCATTGTGAGGATTAAAAACAATCATTTTTTTAATGTTTATGCCCTGAAGATTAGGTGTTACTCATAGTGAGGATTAAGTTTATTATCAGCAAGCCAACCCATGGCGAGTCTTCTTCTTCTTCACAAAATAACCTATTTAATCCCTTAGATTTATGTCTAAAATTTAAACATTAAACTCTTCATGCCATAATAATTTTGAGGTTTTTGTTATCTAAGAGCAATAACGTATTATCTAAAACTTGTATCATCGAAGTTAATGGATGCAAAAGATGGTACATTTTACTTGTTCATGTTGTTCATATTATTGCTCTTACTATTGAAAAAATATGTTTATTGCCTTTTGTGATTCTAAACCGGAATTAACTTCAAGTTATTCAAATGCTTATCCTGTTATATCAAACAACTTCTTATAACGTTTGTATAAATGACTAAATTAAAATGTCAATAACTTGATTCAAGTATAACCAAGAAGCAATGGTTTATATTTAATAGACACATTTATAATAAAATGCACCCAACTTGCGATCAGAAATACATGTGAGCAAATCAGAACGAATAAACTTTCAAGTAGATTATAAGAATATCCGAAAACTTAAACCTTCTTTATATTAGTCAATAGCTAATCAAAATTAATATATTCAGAAAAAGAAATCAGAAGACCTCGTGTGTATTAAGTATTATTAATCAGGAATGAAGTTGGTTATACTGTAAAAAGTAACACACACATATATAATTTTCCCAGTATTTCAGTCTTACTTAATCTAGTAAGGTTATAATTTTTAATAAGATTTAATAACAGACTTACGGTTATCAAGATTGCAGCAACAAAGAACATTCAGCTTATATTATTTGTTGTATTATTTGACAAAATCAGATTTGTTTTTCATTAATCATAGTTATGTTATAATAAGTTATGCTTTAGTTTAAACATTCACAAATATACTGTTAAATACACATATTTTAGATAAACTCAACTTTGTTGCTTACAACATATGTATTTTCGTAGATACTTTGTATCGAAATTTAATAATACAATATTTCCTATCATTTAGTCGCTGAAGAGCTGCAGTGTTTATATTTATATTGTTACAACAGAATAAGAACATTCTGCAACAGTAACATTTTTATTATTTTTAAATTGTTCGTTTTTGCTTTTACTAAGTATTAGAATGTCGAAAGTTGTTCTCTATGCCTCAATATGTGAATAAAAAGAATGAACGTATTTTCTACTTCGAGTACATCACTAACTAATTCTGTCGTTGGCAGCAAGTACTGTCTCTTGCGTCACCCTTTCTTCCTCAAAAGCGCTGTTGACATATTCACAATATGATATAAAGAAGCCACCCTTCAGTAGCAGAAGGTTTTGATTATCATGAAATTTATCGTGTTATATTTTTAAAATACATTAGATAGTTCGGTTTTTGTGTTTTTCTTATTTCCCCCTACACTATTCGACCAGTCAAATAAATTTTAAATAGAGTAAATATACTGCCTTATCCACGCACTTCTTGTAGTAAGTTATGTGTGAATAAGTCTTGATAAATGAGTCTGTTTTATTGTACGTTATGGGTGAATAGTCTTGATAAATGAGTCCGTTTTATTATAAGTTATGTGTGAACAGTCTTGATGAATGAGTCCATTCTATTATAAGTTATGTGTGAACAGTCTTGATAAATGAGTCCATTCTATTGTACGTTATGTGTGAATAGTCTTGATAAATTAATCCGTTATGTTGTACGTTATGTGTGAATAGTCTTGATAAATTAGTACGTTTTATTGTACGTTATGTGTGAATAGTCTTGATAAGTTAGTCCGTTTTCTTTCGTACATTGTTAGGCGAATTAACGTTTTACAGGGAAGCGTTTTGAGATTGAACAATTTGTTATTTCATTAAAAATAGGAATTTAATGTGTTAGCTTCTATATAACGAAGTTGTCTTTTATACAAAGTGATTTCACTAATCAACACATTATATTTCTATGTTCATTATTTCTGTTCTTACTGAATGTCAGACGTTGAAAGTTCCTCCTTATGTCTCAATACGTGTATCCAAAGAAGGAACATCTGAGAAGTTTAAGCATTCTGAATTTCTCAGTCACGAAGGTCGTCTAAAAGGTTTGAGATACCATCATTTCAAATAAGATGCTTTATGTTTGTGTAACTCCATGTTGTAAACCGATTAATACGACAATAACAACATCTACTTTTGCCATCATGTGTGGTTCGTTTTGATTTGAATTTCCGTCCAGTGGCCTTTGATAATTCAATAATTTATACAACTACTTGTACTTATAAAGCCCTCAATAACATGTAGAAGATATTAAAAGGGCAGGGGATCATTGAAAAAAAAAAAGGACACTTTTCAAGCATCGTAAGGCAAAATGTTTTTTGGGAGGGAGGGGTTAGGGGAGAATACTGGGAACGGAATTACCTCTGGTACACATCGTGAGAAGAAAACAGATCATCTTTTATTCCTGTTCAACCAGTCTTATAAACAGTTAATTCTTGCGTATTAACACTTAATAGCACATCAAAATTATTATTATTTTACTGTAAAGACCTACAAGTCCCAGTGAGCCAGTCATTTTAAAGCTGATTTTTTTCCTAACTCGCAGCATTCAAGATGTGGAATCAGAAGTGTCTTTTCTAATTGTGGACAGTTTTTATAACTGAGAAAAAGGGCACTTCTGAAGCATAAAAGGAGGATGGCAGAGACTTGCGCCCCCCCCCCCCCACTCGTTCACGTGACTGAAGGCTGTAAGATAAAACAATTGAAGGTCCTGAAGATCAGGTGTTGCTCATTGTGAGGATTAAAAACAATTATTCGTTTTTTAATGTTTACACCCTGAAGATCAGGTGTTGCTCCTTGTGAGGATTAAAAACAATTATTCGTTTTTTAATGTTTATACCCTGAAGATCAGGTGTTGCTTATTGTGCGGATTAAAAACATGTGACGTGACTGAAGGCCCGTTAAGTGAAACAATTGAAAATATTTAATATCCGAATACTTCACGTTATGAAGCAAAATAAATACAAAATCGAGATTATAGTAAATGAGGAACAAACGAAATATCACATGAACCCGGTGAATAAAGCACTCTTCTCCAGAAGAGCCTAGTAAGGAAATAAGGAATTTACGCGGCGATCGTAGTAATAACTATAGCTAAGGTGGGCGGAAACACGTCATCATTGTGGCAGTTAATAGAACGAATCCCACCATAATTTTTAGAAAAAACAGAAACAAACAAAAAGACAGGTTCGTAACTAATGTTTCATACATTTATGAGTGATAGTAAAATTTAATACTGACATTAATGTTATCATGTAGCATCTAGTTGAATTGAGTTGCACGTTTTTGACTTTTATAATGAATTATAAAACCTCTAAATAAATTTACTATATCTTTTGTTTCCGAAGAGAAATCTTAACGAATTTAATTAACAACTTTCTGTACTTAAATAGACTGTTATGCGTTGAAACTGCTGTGTAGTAAAGCTGGTTAAAAGTTTCCGTGTTGAAATAAATCCTTTACAACAGCGATGAAAACTTCCGCTCAATTGTAACTTCTGTGGATTTTAGTTTGCGCATATCAAAGTTACTTTAAAAAAGCATTTCTCGATGCAATTTATCAGTTTAATTTGTTTTACTATGCATATTAGAGCTTCTCGATTGTAAAAGCTAAACAAGCAAAATTTGACAAACATCTTTAAAGAAAACCGGTTTCAGGTTACTTGATAGAACGGATCGTTTCTTCCCACCTTTTACTCTTCTCAACATAAAAGGCGGGGTTTGGGCGGTGCGCGTTTTGTAACCTTGAACTTAACACACCATTCAGGGAAATAGACCATCTCTCGTAACAGCTGAAGATATTAGGGTTACGGAGAGATTTATTAAGCACATCAAAGGGTTGATCGTACTGGTTTCCTCCCGTGGTGTTCCGCTGTTGAGGGCCTAATGTATTATATTTACTTTAAACGCTACTGCTGCTCTCGCTCGTAGTTTAAGGGGTGAGAGTTGTTTTTATTTAGACTGTTACGAAAAATAAAGAAGCAGTCTGAAAGAGACCCTAAAATATATGAAACTCTGGTAGAATGAACATTTAAAGTTGTTTTTGAATTTCACTTGATAAACTGTATAGTAAGCGATTACTGATTTCAGATCTTCTAACATTCTTATAAAGATCTCCAATAAAGCTTTTAATTTATAAAATTATAAATTCGATCTTACTTTTGATTCGAAAACTCCTCACTCAGAAACACCGTGATTACGACCACTGATGTACAATAAAAATGAAATAAATGGAAACTGTTAACGTAAAAAAAAAGTGAGGGATTCTTTTAGATTAACTTGTAAAATCACGGTAGAAAACGACGTAATGTAAATAATCATTTATAGCTATCATTTTTTTACTAAAATATTTTACAGTTAAATAAAAACTGAGTTCACCAAATGTTTTGCGTCCTTGGGATCGCATTTTATCATTCATTGTCTTGGCAAATCATTAAATTGTAAAGAATAAGCCACGCCTCTTCGGGCTAAATTACATTGTGATTTCAAAATATACACGTATTATCAAAAACTGATACAGGTTCCAAATACAAGAAACATTCGTTATATCATTTGCAGGATGAAAGTTAATTTGTTTCAATAAATTAGGTGTTACTGTACAAATTGGAGTCTTTTAAAGCAAATTTTACTAGCTATTGCAATATTTCTGTGCAGGAAACAAATTCAAACCTTAACCTTACAAAGTCTTTAAGTACTATATTTCGGTAATGTCTTACACGATCTTTAACAATACACGACACTAAAAACAATGTATTCTGTACATACAAAGTATCTGTATATCCTAGCTTACAGTTTAACGGTAAACTTAGACTGTATAGCGCGTGAACTAATGACGCAATTTACAATTTTCCTTAAAATATTTCAAACTTTTTCCCGTTTATGGCAGGAAAAAAAAAGACTGGATTATATATTATAATTTATTTGTCTTCAATTTATAGTATTCCAACAATTTAACGCATTCTAACTCTTGAGTTTAATTCTTAGACGTTTAATAGCTATCACGCTAAAGGATCAATGCCACAGAAACCTTTGTCAAGGATGTTATAAAATATTCTCAGTTTGAGCATTGTAAACATACACGTAGATCGTCATGGTTTACAACGGTAAATAGTCTCGATCTTCTCAAGAGTCAGTATAAAAGTGTTCAATTTTTTGTTCTTTCCACGAACTGGTAGAAGGTGAAACTTGTGTGTTTGAATCGATTACCAACACATCAATTTCCGTGTAATTCTACAAGATAAATGTTTCTCCATATATATAGATTGATCTGTACCACCACATGCAGCGAACGAGAGATAACGTTAGGACATATTATATGTTAAGATGTGTTTATAGACAATTTAAAATGAGACTGTCTAGTTGATGGAGGCTGAACAAAGAAAAATCAGACGAAACGAGAATCCAAATATGATGGACTATATTACGGTAGATGTTAGTAACTGTTGTACTCTATATTCTCCTCTTTCATTAATGCTATTTTCATTAAACTATTGGTTAAGATATTTAATATATAAATGTATTATATTAGTTATTATTATTGTGACTGTTGGCTTCGTATTTAGGACTAATCTAAATCTCCTAATTATTATAGGTTTTGCTTTACTTTAGCTATATTCAATACTGAGTTAATTTTTCATTCTGCTCTATGTAGATAGCTTTTTTTTATCAAAAGTTTGTGATAAAATGTACAAATATTAAACTTATAGAAGTTTAGAGGCTATAAATTTGATGGGATTTGTACATTTAATATGTAAAAATGTGATGAACTGTGTGGTAAGTTAGAATTAGAAACGCAAAAACTATGGAGTTTAGAGTGCATATGTATAATGGAGGATATGTATATTTAAAATCAGAAATACGATGACTCTCAAGGGAACTCAAATAATCAAAAGATAAGAAAGTATTAGTTTTTATATGTAGAAAAAACTCACTTTTTCAACGTTTTCACCCTCTAAAAACAATGTAAATAATTAGGGTTAATTAAACATCTTTATCATATATATATATATTAAGAGAGAAGCAGACACAAATGAACGTATTTTGGCTGCTTAATTGAAATGACGAATTAGATAAGAATTTGACTCAATAATAACTTGCCTGGATTAAGAAGAATATTTTCTGGGACGTCGTTAAAGAAATCAGTGATGTATATGACACTGCAGCTCGTGAAGTCAAGGAGTTGACTATTGGTCCACCGAAATCGCTGTCCTTCAGAAGAAGCCCGGTGAAGGTACAATGTCATCAGTGAATTCATACGAGAATCGCTCTCTTATTTAAATACTGTATCTGACCCATTAGATCGAATTAATATTAATAAAAAAAAATGTTATCTCTATTGTAGATCTTATTCCAGCCTATCAACATTTTGCTTCCTAAACTTCTTGTGACGTAATTATGATTGTCCAATGATTGTAGGTGAGAGTAACTACAAAAAACAAAACAAAAAAAACTTAAGTTTTCATTAACCGGTAGTTAATCTGTATTGGCCTAACCAGGGTTGCAACCCATGATTCGTAGACTCATTACGTGTCGCGAGTTTTGAATAAACGTGAACTAAACTTTTGTCGTCGTTCACGCAAGGTGCTTGCTACAAATAACTTCTCCCATTGGTCAACGGGTGCAAGAAGTTATGAAAATAAAATGAGTCCGCTCTCGGGCATTGACATCTCAAGAGGCCGACCTAGGCCTTGAGAACACGTAAAATAATGCAACGAACGAGCACGAGCTGAGATGTTGACTAGGGAAAGTGATAGCACAAGTAAGCAAGCTTCGCAGTTTCTTCCGCAGGGAAGTTCACATTATAAAGACACGACTCGAAGATTGATTATTTGATTTAACTGTCTCATAATTCCAAGTGACGTTTCGTGATAGTTTATTTTTCAAAAAAAAAGACAGAAAGAAAGAAAATAGGGATGATTTTCCTGGTGTCATTGACATTTACTTCAAAGGATAGATACTCAAATGTATCCCATTGCCTTGGCAACGTAAAGGAAAATTAAAACATAAATCATTTATGAATAGCTTCCTAACAAAGGTAAACAAGACCAGCTGTTATGCCGGACAATTATCATATAACAGATTGGTGGGCTTGAAAGTCGGTGTCGTATAAAAATGCGAGGATTTATTTACGTATTTAACGTATTTGAAATTGTTTTGCATATCAAAAATTCTACCTGAACTGTATTAAAACAACTCCACCTTACCACAGAGAACACACACGTAGATGCATGAAATGAGCTCAAATACTCCTACTTCTATTGTATTTCTAATGACATCACTGCAACAATTTTTGAGCTGAGGGGTATGCAAAATGAATCCATTAATTAACTTTATACACTTAATAGAGAAACAATGGATAATTGTAAGACACGAGTTTCAAACAAGTTGCATAAACGTGTATTATAATAACCATTGCTTTTGTGGAATGAATTATAATTATTGCATAGATAAAAACAGCGGAGTCCGCCCCGAAACTCTTGGAGAATTTTCAGAATATGTAGGAAATATTAAGGCTTGAAAGAAGATCCATCTCACAACAAATCATACTTTCTTTGTTTGTTTCAGAAATTCGCGCAAAGCTACAATAGGACTATCTGCGCTAACTGTCTCTAATTTTGAACTGATAGACTAGAGGGAAGGCAGCTAGTCAACAGCATCCACCACCAAGTTTTGGGCTGCTCTTGATGTCCAGGTAGTGGGATTTGACCGTCACTCTTATATTGCACTCTTGAACCGGTAGTGCAGAGCGCGTTTTTGTAGCAACGAAAAGCAAACCATGGACCATCAGATTCATATGCCGGCACGCTAACCATAAGGTTACGACCGGGTCAACAGATGAAAGAGAGTTGTAAACAGGTCCATCACGTAAAAGGTTCGAAAGTATCAGTATTTAAAAACACGTTCATCTTTTGCCAGGAAATATTTTAATTTATGGAAAGATTTACCATGTAAAATATTAGATATTTGGAAAACAAGTGTACGAGGTTTGGGAGCGTAGTACAATATTAAAAACAAACCACTTCTGACACAAGATTGTGTGTTTATCAGAAACAGATTTTGTCTTATGTTCTGCTTCTGGAGATCTGTTGATGCAAGTTATTATGTATACCGCAGGAAAAACAAACAAACTAACATACAGCTTGGGCTACTCTTTTTTTTATCAACGAATAGTGGGATTGACCGTAAAATTATAACGTCCCCACGGTTGAAAGGGCGATCATGTTCAGTGAAGAGGATTCGAATCCCCGACCCACAGATTGCGAGTCAAGCACTCTAACCACCAGGCCATGCCAGGCCCTTACGAGGCCTTGGCACAGTTCATCAGCAGTATGCGCTGCCTGCACGGCTAATTTTAACCGAATATCAGATTGACTGGTCTTTTTAGAACGCCCCCACAGATGACAGTGCGGAAAGTAATCAACAGTATATTACAGCTTAAACCTTGGACCTTATAACCCATAGTCTAGCATGTAAACCGTAAAACCATGACCACGAGGTATTTTAAACTAGAAAATAGAAGTCTTTATTTGCAATATTATCGGTTCCATATATTGATTTAAGGGTATTAACTGTTCATATTAGAACATGTTAACATATTGTTCAGATAGTCAACTGTGAAACTTAATATTTGGAAAAGAAAGTAATCCATTTATAAATGAATGTACAACGAACTTAAATAATTTAGAAAGAAAAGTTCAGACAGTCTTAAACATTTTATTGCTGAAGATGCTCTGAAAGGCATAAGTACTAAAGGCATATTTTAAAATCACGTTTCTTCACAGAATATGAGTGTTATGACCATTTTTTTTATCGGTACTAAGTTTTTTTATTGTTTTAAGGCCTCTTTTATTCCTATGTTTTCCGGGGTGACGAAACTGATTAAAAGCAATCAATAGTAACGTTTCTACAATACTAAATAGCAAAAAGGGTCATTTCAAAAATAGAAAATAAACATTTTTCAGGTAGTAATGTACTTTCTCTAAATGTAAAAGGTTGTAAAAAAGTAATGAATGTAATTAAATTAAACAAACGTATTTTGTAAAGAATTTTGAAGAAGTTCATATACTTAGTCAACGTTTGAAGTTCCTAAAATATTCACAGTAAATAACCTCAGAAGAACTTCTTTTCCCAACTAATGTATCATTACATCTTCACAGTTAATAACCTCAGAAGAACTTCTTTCCCAACTAATGTATCATTACATCTTCACAGTTAATAACCTCAGAAGAACTTCTTTCCAAACTAATGTATCATTACATCTTCACAGTGAATAATTTCAGAAGAACTTCTTTCCCAACTAATGTATCATTACATCTTCACAGTGAATAATTTCAGAAGAACTTCTTTTCCAAACTAATTTATCATTACATCTTCACAGTGAATAACCTCAGAAGAACTTCTTTTCCAAACTAATATATCATTACATCCTCACAGTGAATAACCTCAGAAAAACTTCGTTTCCCAACTAATGTATCATTAGATCCTTGAATAACCTCAGAAGAACTTCTTTTCCAAACTAATGTATCATTACATCTTCACAGTGAATAACCTCAGAAGAACTTCTTTTTCCAACTAATGTATCATTAGATCCTTGAATAACCTCAGAAGAACTTCTTTTCGAAACTAATATTTCATTACATCTTCACAGTGAATAACCTCAGAAGAACTTCTTTTCCAAACTAATGTATCATTACATCTTCACAGTGAATAACCTCAGAAGAACTTCTTTTCCCAACTAATGTATCATTACATCTTCACAGTGAATAACTTCAGAAGAACTTCTTTTCCCAACTAATGTATTATTACATCTTCACAGTGAATAACCTCAGAAGAACTTCTTTCCCAACTAATGTATCATTACACCTTCACAGTAAATAACCTCAGAAGAACTTCTTTCCCAACTAATGTATCATTACATCTTCACAGTGAATAACTTCAGAAGAACTTCTTTTCACAACTAATGTATCATTACATCCTTGAATAACCTCAGAAGAACTTCTTTTCCAAACTAATGTTTCATTACATCTTCACAGTGAATAACCTCAGAAGAACTTCTTTTCCCAACTAATGTATCATTACATCTTCACAGTGAATAACCTCAGAAGAACTTCTTTCCCAACTAATGTATCATTACATCTTCACAATGAATAACCTCAGAAGAACTTCTTTTCCCAACTAATTTATCATTACATCTTCACAGTGAATAACCTCAGAAGAACTTCTTTCCTAACTAATGTATCATTACACTGACCATTTTATTTGTAAGCAAATAAAATTGTAATATTATTTGAATGTTTTTAAGCTTTATTCAGAAACATAATTGAACGCAACAGCTGATGCAGGTATTTAATGAACCGAGAAGAGAAAAGATTCAAGATTATCTCGTTCTTATGATCTGAATAAATTACTACATAGGTATACGTCTTGTCCTATCATGTTCGGGATCTGAAGTAACATATTCTCTGTTTTGTTTATAAAATACATGCATTTCTTTCATTTTGAATTGAAAGAAGAAATTACAAGTCGTTAACACTGAAATATTGTTCACATGTGGCCAGTCGTGTTTTTTTTTTGTATCTTTGTTTACAAATGAAGCGACAAGATCAAAAGGATAGATTCGTCAAATAAAGTAACTATCTTGTTTGATTGAAGCCGCTCGGGATTTTGTTTAACGATTGATCTGAGATGCTCATTCGTGAATAATTGTTTCTAAATTCATAGTTTACTAGCATCACTTTTTTAAAGAAAGTTCATTGTCACGTACAATTGTTTAGTTCGTGGTTTTGAGACTTGTTGCGAATAAGTTTTTAAACATTTTCAGGTAAATCTACACAAAGGGTTATAAGTTTTTTGTTTTTTTGGTAACAGCATGCGAGCCATGATTTATCGGATTCACACTCTGAGCATGCTAACCACTAGCCACGCCCGGCCATGGTTCTATAGGTGATAATAGTTTTATAACTGTCAACGAAACTGAGATGTGCAAAATGTTTTCCAACTTGTTTTTCATCATTTTACTTGTTCATGACTTGAAAATTTATTTCAGTTATACAATAACTTTCAGATTCATCTGGCTAAAATGTATTATTTTCGAGCGAGTTATTCAATATTATTCGTATCATTACCTGTAAAGTCGGTTGTAGTGGTAGAAATATAAAAGATTAATCTACTTTCTTTAGAAGAAGCACATGCGAGGTGATTTGCATTATTAGTAAAATTATCGAAAGTAAAGATGCACTTGCTGTTACTCACATCAGAATCTACTTGGATAGTTATATTATTCATGTTAAGATAAATGTGGATAAAACGTTATCAACAAGAAAGGGTGCAATGTGAAGGTATCATTAAATTAAATGATTGTTCAATATTTTGCCACATACGGATTATTCCACATCTTACACAGCCTTATAGTTTGCCCCCCCCCCCAGTGGTCCAGCGATATGTCTGTGGACTTACAACGCTAGAATTCGGATTTCGATACCCGTGGTGGGCAGAGCGCAGATAGCCCATTGTGTAGCTTTGTGCTTAATTATAAACAACCAACCTTATAGTTTTGTCAGTGAACTTGTTAATTAAGTACTTTTGTGTAACAACGCCTTTAGTTTTACCATAAACGTTTTTATTGGAGAATTCTTTTTCTCAGATAATGTACCAAAACAGATAAAAGTTTCACCCATTTATATGACTTAATTACAATTGCTATTGGTATTGTTTAAAAGATGATTTTTCCTTTATATGTTATAAAAACATTAAAAAAAACAGAGTTTGGCATTAAATCGTCGAGTTGTAGGCTCAGACCTTTTGTCTATATATGTATAGTAACAAGTGTTAAGTAGAGCCGGAGAGTATCTTTCAGATGTTTTTCTTCTTTTGTTAACGCAAAGCTATATAATGGGGTATCTACATTCTGTCCACTGTGGGGGTGGGGGTTTGAGTCCTTAATTTTAGAGTTGTATCTTCAAATTTACCGCTGACCCACCAGGGAACATTTTTTAAAAGTTTTTCCACTTTCTTGTTAACCGGGCTAGGCCTACGAAATAACCTCATCTGCCGTTTCTGTTCGAGGCTCTTGATGTGAACTAATTAGCTTATTGTCTCTATATTTGTATTTCGATCTAATATCTATTTGTCTTAAGACCTGATAAAGTCATAACTGTCGTGCAAAATATTCCATGTTCTCAAAATCTTAACAAAAATTAAGACATACAAAGAAATAAATATTAGTTAAATGAAGACAAAGATCGAGTGCGCGGAATGTAACTATAGGGTATCACAGCTATCTTGCACACGTCACACTTGAAGAAAACATAAAATCTGAATCAAATTCTTTTCATTTCAGGATAAATGCACACCATTAAAATGTATCTTTGTTTAGTGACAAATTATACTTTTGTTCTCTTACGTAAGGTTGTTATCGCCAGAACAAACTGGAAATAAGTCTTGAATGAAGATGTTCAATTTGATGGCGATTACTTCTTACTTAAAAAACAAACTTAGATACAGTGTTAGTTTTTCTTTCTAGCATATAAGTTAAATTATTTTTGTGATGTACTACTGTTTCTATTGTGAACGTTGGTTAGGTTACATTTTTAGAATTCTAGTTAGTAACAACGAACTGGAAAGAATTAATCAGATATTACTGAAGAATGCATTTGAAATATAACAAGGAAGAACTCTTAAATAATGAAAAACGCATTGTTTAAAAGAGTTATGGAATTCTGGCAAAGATAAAGTTGAAAAAGAAATGAAAAAATTGAAAGGGCTACTAATTAACCTGTTTTGCCGTTGACGCCCCACTGTTGTGGTGGAGGAAATTTCAACATTCGAAAACTGGTTACATGAAAGGAGATCGACCTAAAACGTCATATTTATTTACTAGTAGTTATTAAGTTATTCTTTGTACTTTAAATATAAACTTTCATATAAAGAATATACCACTGCATTAGAAAAACTAAATTCAGAAAAATATGCTTTGTAAATAAAGATTCTTGTTTATGAAACAGTATATACGTTTCTTTGTTTTCTCACTGGTAATATTTCTTGAATTTCTCGCAAAGCTACTTTAGGGCTACCTGCATTAGCGATCCGAAATTTAGAAATGATAGACTGGAGTGAAAGCAGCTAGTTAACACCACCCACCGCCAAGCCTTGGGCTACTCTTTACCAGAAAAAGTGGGATTGATTATAACGCCTCCAATTGCTGACAATGCGAGTATGTTCGGTGACGGAATTGGAACCCGTGACCGCAGATTGCGAGTCGAGGGCCCGAACCACCTGGCCATGCCAAGCTCAATATTTCAATTAATACAGTCTTGTGAAGGTATTTGTATTGTTAGCTTAACGTATGAGTAGATTTCATGCAGTAATATTTGTTTACTGTTAAAAATGCGTTCCTAACTGATGGTTCCTTGCTTTCTAATCAGTACAAGGTTTATTTTTATTGTGTACTGATTTATGACAGTATATGCACTTCTTTAAATAGTAATATATTCAATAACTTATGAGCTACATTTTCTTTTAGTTCTGATCTACACAGCTCACTTCTGAGCAGGGATTATTAATAATAGATAGCTTCTGCGCAGAGTCCATCTTTATCAAGGTCATGCAGGTAACCTAGAACTTCTAACATTCCAACCTATGAATAAAATCAAAACGACGAAGTTTAGGTCTGTGGAATTTATCATTAAATTTTTACTGTACGAGCTACGTCTTAAAGTCCGTTTAAAGTTCTTTCACACATTAATTTCAAAAATGCTATACGTATGAATATATTAATAGTCATTATATAGTTCATTCGAAACTGGAGAGCTATATATATATATAAAGTTTTTAATAACCCTCTTTTTCCGTACAAGCCAGTGTCGGTTGAGCACACCCACGTAACCGTGTGTTTAAGTACGTAACACTAGTTCACCTTGATGCAGGATGAAACTCGGCTGTGTTTTTAATTTCAATGTATATTTTATCTGTTGTGTAGTGTTCTTCTCAGGTGTCTCAGCGATAAAATTTAGGGTTGGATCCCTGCTTCGTGTATAAAATAGATAAGCCATTGTGCAGTTTGTGCTTAACAACATAACTAATAAACTGTCGTGTATAAAAAAAACATTAATGTTTGTAGTTTCCTGTATAGATAAATACAGAAACACCTTTAAAAAAAAACACTTGGATAACGATGTACGCACAAACAAGTTACTAGATTTTCATAATTTTTTGCCTGGGGTTTCTTAAGGGACTGCCCCTGCCTGTTTCTAGAGAGGGATAACGTTTCGGCTTCGGTATTTCAGGTCCCTAACTAGAAACATGCAGAGGCAGTCCATTTAAGTTAAAGCTCTATGAAACCCAAGATGAATGAATAAGGGCGAGATATCGACGGTACTATGGATTTCAGTTACTGTAAAACATTTCAATATTTATCTAACAGTCAGAAGAAATAGTAATTCTCAAAAGCTCAAGAAGAACTTTTGAGAACCCGGCGGGAGTTATTTTGAGAAACCTTATAAGTGATTACTCTTAAAACGCACAAAGAAAAACTTCATGTATACCTCAAGGACATTCCTGAAATTCTTTTTACGGTTACATTTACTTCAGCAACAATTATTTTGTTAAAACGTTAATCGATTTATTTGATACGCCTGTATTTCTCATTCTATATAATGTACTTTATATTCGGTTTACAAATGCAAACTGTTCAGTATACTGTATGTTGGAGCGAGTGATTATAGACTGATTTTTTTTAAATATATGATCTCCAATGTATTTTCGGTAATACTTTCCTTCGTTATGGTCGAATGTAGGTGTCGTAACCTCTAGGTTACGTCTGTAGAAGTTAACGGCTTATTACCCTTCATGTCTATTTCAGACAACGTTGAAGCATGCTCAAGAGAAAGTGTTACTTCCTCAAACGAACATTCTTATTTTTATCTTATGAAATTTATACAACTTATATTGTAGTAAATATAAATATTTTAACATTATCGAACATGACAAGGTTTCGGATATCTCATTAAAAACCTCACAAAAAGCCAAGTCTTACCCGTTTCGTATCGCAGCTTCGACTGACATTAAATCTCTCTAAGTACATAGCTTACTCTGAAAAAACCTCACAAAAAGCCAAGCCTCACCTGTTTCGTATCGCAGCTTCAATTGACATTAAATCGCTCTAAGTACATAGCTTACTCTGATAAGAAATTATTATTGTTGTAATGATCAAGATGTTACCTTTTAATATATCAGAATTTCTTTACCTTCCAGAGCAATGATTTAGAATAAACTTAATAAGGAAGCTTCTATATAGGATTAGTACAAAAACAACAACAAAACAAACTGCAAATACAATTTCCTCATATTAGATCACATAAACATGTTAATGTCACTTTTTGATAAACATCAAGTTTTAAAAGTTATGTTAAGAAAGTTCTACTTAGTTTTTGTTAGTTTCTAGTTCATTTGGTGCATTCAGTGAGTACAACTGTTTTATTTGAGATCATTAATGAGAGATGTTTTTTGTTTGTTTATTTGTTTTGAATTTCGCGCAAAACTACACGATAGCTATCTGCGCTAGCCGTCCCTAATTTAGCAGTGTAAGACTAGAGGGAAGGCAGCTAGTCATCACCACATACCGACAACTCTTGGGTTACTATTTTACCAACGAATAGTGGGATTGACCGTCACATTATAACGTCTCCACGGCTGAAAGGGCGAGCATGTTTGGTGGGACGGGGATTCGAACCCGCGATCCGCAGATTGCCGGGCTATGAGAGATGTACTTGACTGTTTATTTTTACTCAGTTCAATCAAATTGGCCATATAGTTATCGTGCCCGGACTTTGAACCATAGAATTTATGGTTCGCCACCCACTGCCTAAAAAAAAAGAAAACGTGCTCTGCACCTTGTCATAAATGCGGTGAAATCCACCTAATCAGTCTATCAAGACTTATTAAGAGTTGTCGGTATAAGCTGTTGACTAGCTGCCTTTCCTCTAGTTTAAAAGTTTTACGCGAAATGCTGAAAGAAACAAAATACTGATTGTGTAGTGGAGTGTTAAAAAATAGATTTACTTTGGTTATCAGCAATGACACAGAGGTATTGCTGCAACAGGCCGCTAGTAATTATTATCATCATATACTTTTACTAAAAACGAATTGAGAAGTCGATGCTATTAATAAATGCAAAAGATATATTCACAAAATTAGCGAAGAGTTTTCTTCCAATCGCCCCACTTATCAGCTATAACCTGTCCTTGTGGCCAAGCATTTGTACAAACGGTTCAGTTTTCAGAACTCGTAGGTAATAATAGCTTGTTAGACATGGGGCTGTAAATAGAAATAGATAAGGAAGATATGGCCAAATTTCGATACTTTTGAATATAAAACTGCAGTGCGAATTATGGCGGTAGTCAGAAGCTTTCTGAATATTCTATATATTATTTACTAGGGGATAAACATCAGTTATGTCTTAATAAATATCAACCACACGGTATTGAACATCAGTTACATGATGATACGTATCAGTTGCGTGATAAGTGTCAGTTATCTGGTGAAGAATGACAATCACTTGCTGATACATATCAGTCTCTTGATGACGTCCACTTGCTACTTGCTGATAAGTCTCGTGGAGAAAATATTCAGTATTTGGTAACAGCCACTTGCCAACTACTGAAACATATTAGATACTTGATGATACGTATCAGTTATCTGATGACAAATGGCAGCGATTTGCTGATAAATATCAATATCTTTATGACAGCCCTTTGCCACTAGCTGATAAGTATTAATATCGTGGGGATAATTATCAGATATATGATGATAAAGAGCAGTCTCCTGCCACTTGTTGATAATTATGAATCTCTTAGTAGTAAGTGTCAGGTACTTTGTAATAATTATCAGTTATTTGATGATAACTAAAAGCCACTTGTTGATAATTATCAAGTTACTCTAGTGTTAAGATTCAACTCGTCGATGATAAGCACTGGTCATTTGGTATAGGTATTGGTCATCTGGTTTATGTGTCAGTCACTTGGTGATAAAATTACGTGTACATACTAGGAATGAAATATATGCAACACTTTTAATAAATTGGAATGATCCATTCATATCATTCAAAAGTTTCTATCGGTATAAATCAGTGGATATGTCTTTATATCTTTATGCAATGTGTCTCAAAATCCATTAAGTTGTGACAAGCTGCTTATGATTTCTCTGCTTTTCGAAAGAAGCATCCGACTTATAATTTCTGCTTAACAAAAGGCAACATGTTATTATCGTTGTTATCCGCACAAAAGCTCCTGACAAATGGTTTGATAATTACATGGCACCAGACCTCTGGAACATAATACATATGTTAGTATTTCTTTAATACTGCTTACCTGCAGTACATAGGAGATATACACCTGATGTTGTGAACGTCAGAGGTGTGATAATAATCAGTACAAATGTAAATGATTTATTTAACATTGTAAAACCACCATTGTCACGAGAAAAATAATGGAATATAAACAATTCATTTATATATATATATATACATATATTTGTTTTTAAAAGTTAAACTGTAAATATGGGATTAGCAGATAACAAAATATATATAATTTATACATTACTTCTTTTAAAAAAATATATCAATGAAAAAATGTTTTCATTAAATTCATTCACAGCACATGAGGGCAAAGCACCATTACATTTCGTCTAAGAATAACAAAAATCATGATATATGAAATTTTATTTAATGCCCAGTAGAAGATTGCTTGGTGTTATGGGTGAAATGAATAAAAATAAAATATATTATGATAAAAATCTGATAGCGCATTTTGATATCATTTCAATTAAATTACAGTTTGAGATTGAAAGACTACTGGATTTGCCAAGCGGTAAACATTATATGTATTTTCAGTAAGGATCGCATAGTGTTTTAATTCGAATAAATATTAGGATTAAACCGTTTATCACGCAAAAATAGTTATCATTCATAACACATAGATTTGTAAACCTTACAAAAAATATACTCAAACATGTTCACTTCTCATCACTCTAGCAATTATCAGCATTGGCTGTAAAGTTACGAAACATGACACATTTACATGACATAACACAGACATGGCACACCTAACATAGCCCAAGACGTCGCCCACTTACCTAACATGGCACTGATATGACACACTTATTTAACATAGCACATATTTGACCAACTTACCTAACATAGCACAGACTTGACAAACTTACCTAACGTAGCGAACATTATCGTTAACTATGTGGCTCGGCATGGCTAGGTGGTTAGGGCATTCGACTCAAAATTTGCGAGTTGCGGGTTGGAATCCCCGTCACACCAAACATGCTCGCCCTTTCAGTCGTGGAGGCGTTATAATGTGACGGTCAATTCGTTGGTACAAGAGTAGCCCAAGAGTTGTCGGTGGGGTGATGACTAGCTGCCTTCCCTCTAGTCTTACACTGCTAAACTAGGGACGGCTAGCGCAGATAGCCCTCGTGTAGCTTTGCGCGAAATTCAAAAACCAAACAAAAAAAAACAAACAACCATTAACTATGTACACAGCGTGGTCACAAATAGCTAGACACCACCTTTTCAGAAAAAAATGAAAATTTTCAGTCATATTCACATGAATTGATATATTTATAACTTAATTAATATCTAGTAGATCTTCCTTTCACTTCGTAGAGTTCGTTGATCCTTTGGGGCATCGTGAGAATCATCTCATCAATTTTAGATTGTGGGATTTTCGCA